>NC_133230.1:1198340-1201637 GCF_040436345.1 Pagrus major
AATCTCAGAAGTTATTCCAGTGACAGTTATTTCACAGCTTCAGCTGAACCGTCTCACATTGAACACAACAGAAGCCGGCTGTACTTTTCCAACACGTTGGATGACTCGATCAATAATATCGTTATTAGACGGCTAATAAAACCTCAGCTTTTCTCTCAGATTTAACTAAACACTCGACTTGACTCAACTCGAGGCTTCAGTCACATGTCTGACAGTAATGTTAGGTGGTGGTGCTGAAATGTAACTAAGTGTATTTACTCAAATACTGTACTACAGTCAGTACAAATCTGAGCTGCTTTTATTTGCATGTTCTGCTTCTTTCTACTCCACTACATTTGTCTGCAGCTTTAGTTACTAGTTACTTTTCATGCTGTCCATAATTATATTTTCTCTAAACCCCATTAACATGTTGGTATCTTATACGAGGCTGTTTGTCTTCTCTTTAATGTATTTTGTGATTCATGCTCGATCCCAGAATCATCAACTTTGTCATCACACATCTGAAACTAAACTGACTCATCTCCTTCTTCTTCTTCTCCTTCTTCTTCTTCTCCTCCTCCTTCTCCTACTTCTTCTTCTTCTTCTTCTCCTTCTTCTTCTCCTCCTTCTCCTTCTTCTCCTCCTCTCACCATCGTTGCCTCTCATCTGTCCGTCCTCTCCTGATTCACTTTCATTAATTTTTCCTCCCTCGTCTCCCTCCTCCCTCCCTCCCTCGCTCTGTGTTTATGTTTCACTTCATATCGAGTTGTTCCTCTGCTGGTATCAATATTGTTCGCTGCCTCCGAATCAATAAGCAGGAATAAAAACTTTACCGACCCAATCAATTACGCCCACTTCATTTTCATAACTCGACTCCATCGTCCTCGTCGCCGCGACAACAGGCTGATGAGCCGGATGCTCTCCCGGGACGCTGCTCCTCCCCCCTCCTCCTCCCTCCTCCTCCTCCCCTCCCCTCCCTCCCTCCCTCCTCCTCACCCCTCCTCACCCCTCCTCCTCCTCCCCCCTCCCCCTCCCCCTCCAGCGTTGCATTAAGTCCAGAATTGTTAACGAGGTATCGGATTCTGCGATGATGGACGCTACAACAAGACACTTTGAGGAAAATCTGAGGCCGGATCGGTTTACGTCTAAAACGACGGGATGAGATCAATAACAATATTTTCCCTGGAAAACAGCCGCCTCTTCCCCTCCATAGGCACAATCTCCTCCCCCTCCCTCCCCCCTCCTCTCTAAAAGCCCCTCCACATTCATATTTAATGGCGGGGGGTTAGCAGGGTTAGCAGGTTGCGCGGTTAGCGGCGGCGGCGGAGGGCTAATACGCCGACAGCTGTGCCGTGAGCCCGGGCGAAGACGCTGTTTGGGTCCACCGGGGGAGGAGGAGGGGAGGCTGGGAGGAGGGGGGAGGTCAGTGTCAACGGCTAATTGGTTCCTTGGCAGTGACACTCGATCCGTTTGATCCAATCAGAGGAGGCTGAGACAGGATGGAGACACGGAGTTTGAGGGTTTGATGAAGTAACAGAAACACGTCGTAATGTGATGAAATCCAAACTGCAGCCTCAGAAACGACCGCAGAGTTCAATCAGCTCCTCCACGACTCGCAAAGTCGATATCACATCTTCATAACGTTAATATGATGTCATCTGACTCACACCGAACAGAACAAGTTCCTTCAACCACGATTCTTTTTATAAAAACGCTTTGTTTTAGTTTGTTTTTGTCTTTGCACGCTGGGTTTCAGCTGCTTCTGCCTGGATGGACTTTTGAAGTCCGAAGACGTAAAACAAGCAACATCAAAGTTCAGATGAATAAGTCGAACCAACATTTGCACTAATAAAAGATGATCAAGGTAAAAAAATGTTCTCCTGGTTTTGAGCCTCTAAGTTTGAGTGAAGCGAAGTTTTAAAGTTGCAGAATAAAATATTTAAACATCAGAGTCGAGTCGAAGCAGCGACGCGTGAAACGTCCTGAAGATCAGAGACTTCAAGAGACTCTTGAGTCTGTCAGCCACTCGACCCGAACTCAAGTACTGATGAAGAGGGGTCACACACACACACACACACACACACACACACACACACACACACACACACACACACACACACACACACACACACACACACACACAGCAGGGTTTAACCTCTGCTGCTGTATTTCGTCTGCAGGGTCGAGAGGAAGATTAACCCTCTGATGCTGTGGTGACATCATCACTTCCTGTCGGTCAGCTGACCTCACACTTCACATTAGTGGAGGAGACAAGACGACGGATCCTCAAAAGACCACAGACAACAAAAGTTTGACCTGCAGACGACCTGAAGCTTCTCACCCTGAACGAGATGTTTAACCTCAGAGATTCAAAAACACGGTCACATTCAGGAGCTCCTGAACGCACCGCCCAGAGTCAGAACTTAGTTCAGCTACATGTTAATCTGACGTTACTAAAATAAACTACAGACTACAGCCAGACTAAACTAAAATAAACTTAACTTGAGTAAACTAAATACAACTCATGTCAACTGAACCAGACCTAAAACCAAACTCCAAATTAACCTAAACTAAACTAAACTAAACTAAACTAAACTAAACTAAACTAAACTAAACTAATGCAAACTCCAACTTCAGAAGTTCAATATGAAGTCAACTCACCACAAACTAAACCTAAACTCAACTGACTGAAGTTAACTCAGTTAGATAAGTTAAACTGACCAACTAAACTAAAACTAGACTAAACTCAAACTCACTTCCAAACCAAGCTGAATGTGAATGAACTCATACTGAACCTGAAACCAACTTAACTAAACTAAACTCAACTCAAACTTTAAATTAAACTGAACTAAACTCACAAAAGGACAAAAACAGATAAAGTCGACTGAAGCAGCTGAAATAATCGTTAATCTGTGTGAATAATTCAACCAAACACACCTGCAGCCTCCACAGCTCCGCCCACACAGCCTGATTGACAGGTGAGTTCTGAAACAGGAAGTGAAGGAGACACAAAATGGCTTCCTGCTGCAGAGACGCTGTCAGCAATTAGAGTGAGTTTAACACGTCTTTGTCCCGCGGCAAATTACTGATCACGGTGCGATTAATTTACCATGAGTGTGTGTGTGTGTGTGTGCGTGTGTGTGTGTGTGTGTGTGTGTGTGTGTCCTGCTGAGTTACAGTCAGATCAAACTGGGAATCATATCTCATTAAATCTGTCTCTCATCTCGTCTGTCTCCGTCTTTGTCTCTCATCCATCTCTTCACAAATGTTCACCAGCTCCTCCCGGGGATCCCGAGGCGTTCCCGGCCCAGATGACAT
>NC_133230.1:1201737-1314237 GCF_040436345.1 Pagrus major
AGAGCCGTTCGAAACCATAGAAGAAGACTCGTACAGTGGCCACCGCCGCCGCCGCCGCCGCCGCATTGACCTCCGACCCTGTTGATTTGCTGCGTGGTGTTTATGAACAGGAAGTGAAACTTAAGTGAATTTAATAGCAGGACTGGGAATAGATGGAATAAAATGGCCCTCATCAATATTGATGCTGTTCTGTTAATTAGACTTCACATCTCCGACTCACAGAAACACACTGAGGGCACTGTGATTGGACAGCCGCCACCGCCTCACTCTCACTGTGTGTGTGTGTGTGTGTGTGTGTGAGGACAGACTGAGGGCACCAAGCATTGGACAACAGCCACTGTGTGTGTGAAGCAGTGTGTGTTTGTAAGTGTGAACGTGTTTGTGTTTGTGCGTGAAATCGTCGACACGCTGCTGCTAATAAGGAGGTTTCTCTCTCTCTCTGTGTGTGTGTGTGTGTGTGTGTGTGTAAATAAATCAGTGTGTACATGACTGTAACTGTGAGTGTGTGTATGTGTGTGTGTGTGTTTGTTTGTGTGTGTCCGTCGTTGAATGAATCCAGCCAGGTCCATCTGTTTGGCAGGAGACATGAATGTGAGGCCATCTGTGCTCTCACAGAGTGTGTGTTTGAGTGTGTGTGCGTGTGTGTTGGCCCTGAGGTGCAGTGTGTAAGAGGCAGAGGTGATAAGAGCATACATAGTCACACACACACAGACACACACACACACACACGCGGTGATCCCAGCTTGTCCTGTATGAGAAGTGAGAACTTTAGCGTCGTTTCACCCGGAGTTGTAGTTAATAATCATGATGTGTGTGTGCGTGTGTGTGTGTGTGTGCGTGTGTGTGTGTGTACTTGTGTTTGCATTCACACTAACGTGTAGCTAAATGTAGTGTGTGTGTGTGTGTGTGTGTGTGTGTGTGTGTGTGTGTGACAGCTGATGCTCGCTGCTACACACTCCAGGACAGAAGAAGATCCAGCAGGACGTTGTGTAGTTGTGTTTGGAGAGCAGGTGTTTGTGTTTACAACAGTTTTAACAGGAGGTCAAGACACTGAACTGAAGAAGTACTCGGATACTCTACTTGAACTAAAGTACTCACGCCACAGAATGTGTATCTAAAGCTGTCAGACAAACGTCGTGGAGCTGAAACTCTGAGATGTGGAGCAGAAGTTAAGTACTTAGTTACATTTCACGATTGCAATCTTCTCATTTAGCAGGAAAACAAAAACGTCAAACATCTTTGACCCAGATTCAGATTCGGCCGGACGTGTTTGAAAACTTTGATCTCAAGTAGAATTTTTTTTTCACGACTGCTTTTAGCCGAAGCTCAGTCCGTCTGCTCGTACCGAGGTGATTCACCGCGGCTCAGATCTGCAGCCAGACGTCTGAAACTTTGTATATTCAGGCGCAGAAACGTGTTTACACACAAAACAGGAAACATTTCATCAGATTCATAAAACCTCATGTACGTCTGCTCACAGGCGTCTGCTCCTCAAACATCCTGCAGTTTCACTCATGTGCACGAGTCGTGTTCAGAGCCACGGACTTTGGAGGAGTTCAAGAAGAAGTGGTCTGACTTCAAACGAGAGGCCGAGGAGCTCATCTCAGCTCCCGGAGGAGGAGAGGGGATCCCCGCGCTCCCTCTGCGGAGTCAGTTAGCCAACAGGACCGCTAGCTGTAGCTGCTAATTGAACTAGCTACCTGCACGGCTAACTGAGCTAACTATTCAAGTGACAAGTGAAGCTGTCAGTCCATCACTAAAGCCCCTAAATCACTGCGTTACTTTCTCCATAAAATATGATCCAGTTTCAGCACAAACGGTGGATAAAGTTATGACGTTTGAAGCTGAGTTCGTCCAATCAGGAGACAGTGAGCTTTCTTAAAGAGACAGTGTTTCAGACAGAAGATAAACTAGAATAAAAGAATAGAGCTGGATATTACAGACTTTAACCTGAACGTTTGATGATTAAAGAGATACTGAACGGATGGAGAGGGAGACCGTTATAAAGTGTAACAGTCCTTTAGTTTATCAAACTTTAAAGGTGTTTCCATTTCGGGGCGACACTTCACACTCTGCTGATGGACAGAAGAAGAAGAAGAAGAAGAAGAAGAAGAAGAAGAAGCTGGCAGACAGCGATGGACTGACGCATCATTTAAAGTAGAAAAACAGTTTGAGACAAACTGTGGATGTAAACAGAAAGCTGAGGAGCTTTACGTCTGTTTTGACTGGTTTGTCATCATTTTGTTTGTTTGGTTTGATTTCAGCGTTCATCTTATTTTTCTCTGTTGATACAGAACGACCTGTACTGTTGTTCCAGCAGAGAGATCTGTATAAACACTGTACGACTGAAGAGGAGGATAACAGACAGAGAGAGCAGGAGATGGATGGATGGAGGACGAGGAGGACGAGGAGGAGGACGAGGAGGAGGAGGAGGACGAGGAGGAGGACGAGGAGGAGGAGGAGGACGAGGAGGAGGAGGAGGAGGAGGACGAGGAGGACGAGGAGGAGGACGAGGAGGAGGACGAGGAGGAGGAATGCAGCGGAGATGATGAAGAAAGAGAAGAAGAAGAAGAAGAAAAAGAAGGATGAAGGAGACAAATTGATCTGAGGAGGTCGGCCAAGTTCAACAGCTTATAAACCTGGAGAGGCTTCAACACACACACACACACACACACACACACACACACACAGCTGGCCGCTCAGGAATAATAAACGCTCTCAGAGTTTATTTTCTCAGCGATCGGAGCTGAGAGAAGATTTGGACGAACATCCACATGACCTGTAGGAGTGTGTGTGTGTGTGTGTGTGTGTGTGTGCGATGTCTGCTGAGATCTGTCCCGTAGAGTAAACACACACTCAGAAGGTAACGTACACATGCAGAAACAGCTGGTAACACACACACACACACACACACACACACTGTACAGCTGCACACTGTCATATCAACACATGATATTTAAATGACACAGAAAATCAAAGCAGAGGTGTGTGTGTGTGTGTGTGTGTGTGTGTGTGTGTGTGTGTGAGAGAGACTCTGCTCCTGCTTCCTGGAGGTGAAACTCCTCCTGCCATGGCTGTGAAGCAAGGCAGCTCAGACCTGTGGGCGGTCTTGGGTCCAGTGGTGAGAGAGTATAAACTCCACCACTGAAAACCTCAAAGTGTAAAGAAAGTATCCGAGTATCATCATATCTCCAGCTGTCGGGGGTTGCGTTGCATTCTGGGTAATGGAGGCTCCAGGTTTGTGTGGAATCAAAACAAACTACAGCCAATCAGCTTTAATTCAAATGCAGCTCTTTCAACAAGAACATCAGAAGATTTCCTGAGTGACAGGTCGACCTTCTGCTCATCTTCATCACATGGGCCTTTAAATTACATTTAGAAAGAATGAAGAAGTCGTTTCTGATTTCTCTCTATCATGCTGCCAGCTGAACGTCATGGCATGTGAAGAAGAAGAAGGAGAAGAAAGAGAAGAAGAAGAAGAAGAGGAAGAAGAAGAAGAAAGAGAAGAAGAAGAAGAAAGAGAAGAAGAAGAAGAAGAAGAAGAAGAAGAAGAAAATAGAGAAGAAGGAGAAAGGGGAGGAAGAAGAGGAATAAGGAGGTGGAGAAAGAAAAAGTAGAAGAAGAAGAAGAAGAAGAAGAAGGACGAGGAGGAGGAGGAGGAGGGGATGAAGAGACCCAGGCAGGAGCAGAGATAAGTTTGTGTGTTTGTGTGTTTGTGTGTTGATGTCTGATGTTGTGAAACTGCCTCTTGTCACTTGATGCTTTTATTTTTAGCGATGTATTGACGGAGGATTTATTGATCTCACTGTGAACCTGTTGAGGATGAACGTCCTCCATCTTTGTAAACACGACGACATGTTAAATATTGTTTACGTCTCTAATTAATCGCCTTCTCGTTTATTTGTTTTTGTTTTGAGACTTTGAGATGTCAAAGTAAAAGCACACAGAGCTCTGCTGACTTCCTGTTTCTACGAGTCCTTAAGAGACATAATGTATATGATCTATATGTTCAGAGCAGCGTCACAGACAGACAGACAGACAGAGATCAGCTGAGGCAGACGTGACCTCATCAGCTCCATCTGCAGTCGGCCTCCATGTTGTTTCTCCTCATATATTCTCTACAGTATATATAGACACTTATAGACGCACGCAGACTGAGTGCCAGCAGCACCGAGGCCTCCTCCTTCACCTCCATCTGTCTCCTCCTCCTCCTCTTCCTCACCCCCCCGTCCACAGCTGATTGACAGCCAACCTCAGGTGGAGACGAGGGAGGGGGGGTGAGAAAAGGGGGAGGAAGGGGAGGAGAGAGAGGAAGTCAGAAAGAGCAGAAGAAAATGAGACGTGAGAGAGAGAGAGAGAGAGAGAGAGAGAGAGAGAGAGAGAGTGACCTTCAGCTGACAAAACACTGAAACTTATCAAATACATCAGGACCGGCTCGGTCCAGATGTTCTGGTGTCAAACTTATTCCATCAGATTGATCCACGCTGGATTAAACGATCAGATTATTACAAGACAATCACTTAAAGTCACCGTGTCAGACACATGTGATGTTTGTGTCCAGCAACACTGCGCAGAAATACTGTAATAATAATTATATACGATTCAATAATCAATAAATCACGAGGAAGAAAATAAACTGTTAACTTTGAATCTGCAGGAGGATCAATCGGATCAGATATAAAGAGAGCAGAGTTCAGTCAGCTGACAGAGACGTCGCTTCATCTCCTTTTAATTCCTCATGAAACTCGTTTATTATCTGCTTTAATAATTTATAATACTACAGTTATCTGTGTGTGTGTGTGTGTGTGTGTGTGTGTGTGTGTGTCTGCTTCCTAACGATCATAACACCAGCGCTGATGGTTTGACGGTGAACTCAGAGAAAAAGCAACATTTCTTTCAGAACGACGTTTTTTTCTGACCCGTCGACCACGAGTGAAGCAGTCGACCGATCACGTTGTGTGAAACAGACGTCGAGTCACAACTCAGGATTGTGTGTGTTTGTCATCAGCCTGTATCATACGACACCAGACACAAATCATAAAGACAGTTCAGGAAGGTTACCCTCTGTGCTGCGGGGAAGTGATCCACCTGAGCTCTCTTCAAACCCACCAGTCGTTTGACTTCACACAACATGGCAGCTGATCTACGGCTGCCTCCATCGGTCAGTTTGTAACGTATCAATACGTCACGACAGATCGGACCGGGACCCCGGACCTTCTCCGAGCTCTGCAAGACGGTGCTTTTCATTGTGACGTGATAATAAACTCGTGTCACAAATATCTGAGCACGCTACTGCAGATTTGCGTCGCTGCCGGCGTGAAGACGTGTTTTCACCCTGCGACTGCATTTACATACAAACTGAATATTTAAATAGCTACAGGACTACAGGACACTTCAGACACTGTTAAAGTAAATACTTAACATTTGAAGACATTTATCAATATTTTGTGACAACAGAACAATCAGCTGCAGCCATGACATTAGTTATGTTGGATTTGGTTTGAGATTTCTGCGTTATGATCGGACAATTTCAGGAAAAAAGTAAGGACAGGAGAAGAGGGAAAGAAAGACCAGTGGAAGGAGAGGAGGATGGAGGAAGATGAGGAGGGATGAGGTGATGAAGATGAAGAGAAGATGATGGAGAGACTGAAGGATGAAAGGATATAAGAGAGGAAGGAGGCGAGGGAAGGATGTAGGAAGCGAGGGAGCAGCGGAGGTATATTTAGCTGTGTGACAGATTGTGTTCCTGTGTTTGAGTCTCTCCGTCTTCTCATCAGTCGGCTTCGACACGTTTATTGATAGACGACGAGGACGAGGAGGAGAGAGACGAAGAGGAGGCGGACATATTTTTAATGTCCTCCGTCGTCCTGGACTTCCTGGTTTCTATTTCGGTGAAGCTTCGGTCCGCAGGTGGAGGAGAAAATCCTCCGCTGTTTTTAGGTGTACTGTCCCTTTAAGGAGGCCTCTGATTGGATGAACAGATGGTGATGAATCGGCGGACGAAAGGTTCGACCGCTCCGAACTGTGTCCGTCAAAACAGATGAAAAAGTGACGCAGGCAGACACATCACCGTCTGACTGACACACACACACACACACACACACACACACACACACAGTGTTGATGTGCTCTCTTCAAACACACAAAACTTTATTTAAAATCAGCAGAAAGTGTCCAAACGTTCTGAACATCAGGCTGAATGTGGGTTAATTGTTCATTGTTATTATAAATCTCATAACCGCTGTACATTCACAGCAGTGTACAGTAATTATTTCACAGTAATTTACATGAAAATTACAGCAACATACTGTGTTTCTACGGTAACCAGACACAAGGAAAACATACGTTATAGGCTTGTGCGTAGGGATACGGACGCTGCGAGGTCGAGGGAAAGTAGTGCCAAAGTTAAAGATGTCTGACGGCAACGTAAAGCGCCAAAAATGTTTAAATTACAGCGTACGCTTAGACGGATACATATTGTTTCATGTGGCTAAAGTACATCCTGCTGTCGGCGCCGCTCTGTTCGTGTTTGGACTCATTTGAAACTCGTCTTCACCAAATGTGAGCAAACACTGTTTAGTTGTGTTTTCTTATTAATGTTGTCCGACAGCGACCGTTCATCCTCAGCTGACTTTTTACTCGTCAGATCAAATGTTTCTTCACTTTTAAAAAGCGGATTACGTCAGAAATATAAAGATCCAGTAATAACTGATAAAAGACGGTTACCTGTGACCTGAAACTGAAGGGCTGAAGGTGTAGTTCACCCCAATCCAAATGAAAACATAATAAAACTCTCACTCTGACATCCAGACGTCAAACTCAGCTAATAAAACAGAAACCTGGCTCAGCAGCAGCGAGGATCAGAGGGAGAACCTGTTTTTGTTCCATTTGAGTGAACTGACCCTTTAAAGGGAGTAAAACACGAGGCAGATTTATTACCTGCGTCTGTTTCTACAACCTCACCTGAACTCTTCTCATTGTGAAACTTTAAAGTCGGTCTGGACGGTTTGTTGACTTTTATTTTGAAATCCCTGATAACAGCGTCTCTTATCGTTGCCGTCCTCCTTCCTCCTCCGCAGAGCGTTTCCAGCAGGAGAAACAGGATCAGGAGGATTACGCTCACACTGAAGCTCTTTGTGGGAAATCTAAATATCACGTCTCGTCCTCGGTTACATGATGATTTCACTAATCTGCTGCTAAGTGGTTTCTAAGCAGCTCTGCAGACAGGAAACAGGTAATATCTGTCGCAGAGCGGCACCTGAGTCAAATGTTTCCATGTGACCACGACTCAGACGTTATCAGCCACTGACGGAGGAATGTAACTAAGTACATTTTGCTGAGTACTGTAACTAAGAACAATCTGAGGTGCTTGAACTTTTCACGCCACTTTCTACGACGACTTCATTATTTATGAGGTACCACACCTGCAGTAACTGTCGGCACGGTCACGAGTCGTGTCGTCGTCAGTAAACACCGTGAAGCTAGCTGTGGCATTAATCAAACATGGAGCCGTCTCCTTCTCAGACATTAGCGCTCCATTAGCTGATAATCTGGTGGCCACTCGGCTCTAATCAGTTCTGTGCTGTAATTAGAGGCCCGTCGTACGTGTTCAGCCTCCGCGCACAACAATAAAGAGGTGGAGAAAATTAACATCTAATGACTACAAAAAGAGAAGAAATAATGTGATTAAGTTCCAGCGTGCAGACTCAGAGAGAGAGAGGAGATGTTGAGGTTGTTTGGCGTGTGTGAACGTCTGTCACAGCAGACGAGTTTAAAACGGTCGTCAGCGCGTTTCTGTCTTCAAACAGAGTGAAGGAGGAAAGGTCACAGCCGCAGAGTGAGAAGCTTTGAATGATGATATTACAGTCTGATAATGTATGAAACACAAATTAAACTTCAACTGATTGTAGAGCCATCGTGACTTGAGAAACGGCTGTACAGGTCGTCTGCAAGCAGCTTATCACGACTCATATTTATGTTTATTGTTAGGCGGCGACCTCTAGTGGCTGTAATTATACGGATGAGGTTTGGACACAAACACAGGACTCTTCACTCCGGAGACAGAAACCAAAAGTCATCTGTGAGTTCGGTTAACTAACGTAACGTACTTCAAGTACATCACGTGAACGTGACTTACTTATTTTAATCCAAACCATCATCTTTGCAGTTTCCTGACATCAACCGTGTGACGAGGAGAGTCTGCTCTCATGTCGTAGAGTTCAGTCATACATGTCGCTTTGAGAATCGACTGATCGGGTTGCTCAGGTGTGACGACATGTCGTGTTTCAACTCTGAACGTAAAAATTCTTATATTTCCACTCCGAGTCCAAATGTACCTGAGAGCTGCTCGGGTTGTTAAATCCTTTGGTTTCCGCTGAGTCGGACGTCACCAATGAAATCTGTCCATGCAACGTTCAGCCAGTCTCCAGGACGTAGTGTTGGCTGCTAACATTCTGCACACCACAGATACATCTGAGGTGTTTGACATTTGAACCAAACGCTCACAATGAGGCTGCAAAACGGACGACCGCAGTCTGAGTCACATCACTGGACATTTTGTAATTTCGAGCCGTTTTTGTGGCGACAAACCAGCTGCTTTTCACGGGAAGTCGGACCAAGAGGGTGGCAAACAAACAGGTATTTTAATCCAAACCATGACGTCTTCCTAACCCTGAGCATCAGCACAGCGATGTGACGAGAGGGAAAGAGAAAATTCAACCTCAGCCGCAACATAAAGAAACTGAAACGTACTCAGTTGACATTTGTTCTGGAGATCAGGTTGACGTGTAATGTCTCATTAAACGTACGTCAGTGTGAGAGAAACGACCTGAAATGACTGAAACCGTCTTTGAGAAACATTATTTGACGTGTACTATGAGCTATACGGCCGCCAGCCACCAGGGGGCGATGGAGATGTTTTGTTGAGCTGCCATGTCGTCCATCCAAACCTCGACCTTCAGTGAAGCAGCTTCTATCTCACAAATTCACCTGTCGAGTTAAACGTCATCACGAAAGCTACAAAAACTACGACCACATCTGCGACAGCTGTTGGTTTTCTTTACACGTGCCGCGCCACACCTCCCTCTTTGTTGTCGCCTAGCAACAGTGACTTAACCCGCCTGAAAGTCGACGCGTACCTGCCCTCAGGTGTGGATGACCCGCAGCCCGATTCAGTTTATCTGCGTCTGAATATTTTACTAACCGAGTGTTTATTTTCTGCTGTTTGCATATTTTCACGTTGTGTTTACAGACGACGTCCACGCTGCTCTTTCATCGACCATGTTTCACACACACACACACACACACGCACACACACACACATACACACACACGCACACACACGCACACGCACACGCGTATGCATGCCCTGCTGTGACGTATATGAGGGTTCAGGATTAATAGCCGAGCTGTCAGTTTGATGGGCCATACCTGTGTGTGTGTGTGTGTGTTAATAATAGCTTGCTAGCTGTCACTGCAGATGAGGGGTGTGTGTCAGGAGAGCGAGCTTTAAATGCTCCTCGTCAACCCGCTCGACGCACAGAATGACAGGCCTGCAGAGAGAGAGAGAGAGTGTGTGTGTGTGTGTGTGTGTGTGTGTGTTAGCATACGTTAGCATGTGTTAGCCTCTCCTATAAAGAACATGCTTCAACCATGTGTGTGTGCGCGCGCTCGCCAGTCGTCTCTAAATGGAAAACATCGTGCTGAGCAGAAAAGCAGCCCGTGTCAAACTACCCATCATGCCGCATGAATGGCCCGCTCTCACTCCCTTTTCTCGCCGCCGGCGCTATTATGAGCGAGCGAGCTGAAATATTATTATTCTGCTGTTATTAAGCTCCAACATGTCAAGTTTAAATCATTAGCTTCTCCCTCAGAAAACACCAAAGACTGTATTCACACAAAACACCCGAAAATACGCTTTTCATCACAAAAACATCATTTGGCTTCTCGTCGGTCGGAAAATCTCACTGAACAAATGTTTCATGTTTCCTTTTTAAACTGAACCTGAGGCAGGAAAGTTCCTTCTGCTCCGTCATACGTACTTTATTTCCTCCTTCCTTCCAACATCTTGTGATTGTACTTCAACTACTTCTTTAACAGCGGAAATAAATCTCATCCTGCAGCATTAATGTCAGCGTGTTCACTTTAACACTCGTAAATAAAGACGGTTTCTAAATGTCAGCAGATGATCAGAATTCATCTGTGTGGTCGATGAAAAACTCGCTGCGAGGTGACGGTGTATTTCTGAAGTCTACTGAGGCAGTCTGAGAACGGGCGGCCGTGCAGTGAATCTGACAAACAAATCGAGGTCGACCACAGTTCGAGTCACACTACTGGATATTTTTAGGGCCATTTCCAACCATTTTGATGTTTTCCTAAACCAAACCAAGTGGTTTTAACCAGAGCGTCAGCACAGAAACAGACAGAAAGCAAACCTTTGTGTAACCGGACACCCAGAAGAGACGGAAACCAGAGACCGCTTCACCACAAATACAGAATCTTTACTGACAACACATGAAAATAGAAAAGTATGTTACTTCACAAACCAATAAGAAATCAAACAAATGAAATAAAAGATGTGGCATTAAGCTGCAGAGAGGTCAGTGTAGAGTTGTGTATAAAAAAGGGGATTGTCAGAAGATATGAAGGTCATTTATGAATAAAATCAGCACTGCACGCTGAACAATTCAAAACTGACTGCACACTCTGCACACTGACAGGTGAACTCCTCTAATGCTGCACAGCAGAAAGCAGCGCGCAGAACATAACAGAGGAAACGTCCGTTAAAGTCTAACGACGGAGGAAACTGGTCGTCTCCTCTTACTGGGTCTTTAGAAATATAACGAAACAGAAGAAAATTAAAATACAGAAGAAAACTTTACCACAAAACATTTTGCAAAACACAGAATGTAAAATAAATCATATACCTTCTAGCCTCAGGTGGAGACATGCAGGTGAATCTATATTTATGAAGAACCATGACGCTAAAAACCTGATTTAAAACAACCTCAATCTGCTGGAGCTCACCTTCATCCTTAATAATCAATCAGTCAATCAATCAATCAATCAATCAACAGTCCCTCAGCAAACACGAGGACTCTCACAGATAATAAATCATTCATTTAATTTAATACCAGGAGTGAAAACATTTCAAGGCTTCTCTCCACTGACCTCAGGGAGAGTTGGATTCTGGTGGCGGCGCTCTCCTACTGTCGATCTGATTGGTTGAAGTTCAGCACATAATAGACGCTGATAGACAGATGGTTCGTCCAATCACCTGCCAAGTATTTTCTTTTCCAATCAGTTCATTGGCTCGTTTCCAGATGGTTATATGTAACAAACCATCTGGCAGGTCAGGTGTTCCTGCTCCTCCGAGGATGAATCTTAGTGCTTTCGGTGACCCCTGACCTTCCTTAGAGCGCCATCATTGGACATCCGGTAGTCTTACAATCTGACATTTCTTGTGCAGACTGCTTTGAAGTGTTCCTTCCACACTCTTGCTCTCCAGAGGATGAACCCTTTCTCTTCCTTCTGCTGATGTCCATAAGAACATCAGATTCAGCCTCCTGCACAAGAGCACTCCAGCACAGAAGGAATCAAACTCGTGACTGAGGCCCAGCTAATGTTTCCCTGTCAGCGTGTTTGAGCAGCAGCTCGTTTAAACCCCCCGACTCTCTCCGCGGAGCCCCCGCCGAGCGCCGAGCAGCCGGTGTCAAAGTAAGCCTTCAGCCGGATGAATGGCCTGCGGCCTTTTGTTCTTCGCTGCTATTAAGAAAGACCACGCTGAAATATTATTATTCTACTGCTCCGAAATATGTCAGATTAAATCGTTACCTTCGCTGAGCCGCACACAAAAGGCACAAACACTGAAGCACTTTACAGACCCAGTCCAGGATGTTTTTTGAGTTTTCTGAATATTATTATAAAACCATTGTTAAACTGCTCGGCAACATGACAGCTTAAATCATCACCTTCAGCGCCGGAAAAATAAAAGGCGCAAATGTGCTGCAGAGACTTAAAGTGTAACACTGGAGTAATTTGGGCTTTTGAATCGCCACCAACAGCAGGTTGCACGACTGCGTAACCCGCGCCAACCTGACGTCGCCGAGCACAGTTTAACATCCACACAGCAGCCTGTCTCTCACCGAGCAGCATAAATAATAACAGTTCAGCCATTTAAAGTGTCAGAGAGGGAACAGTCAGAATGAAGTGCAGCTTGTGTAACATGATGAATTTCTCTTTTCAAACAGGATGCTGGCGACGCAGAAAAGGATTTAATGAAGTGTTAAGCGATTGGAGAGAGAGAGAGAGAGAGGGAGACAGGCTGGATGCAGATTTCTGTTCAGATCAGACGATAAAGAGGATAAAAGTTGAAGAATGAAGATTAAACAATCGGCTGAACTTGGTTGAACTGACTGCTGCTAACTTAGTGCGCTTTAAACGATGAAGTCTCGTCCACACACGTCTGTTCAGAGCTGGTCTGAATGTCCACAGTGGAGACACGTTGACCAGTCGCTGCATCGAGTGGACGCAGGTTGAAACAGTTCAGCTTCACGATAAGAAGCTGCAGTCAGACTGAAGACTGTCCTTCAGCAGATGTTTCAGGTGTCTGTACTGTACCTGAGTATCTCTGAGACTTTCCCTCCCTACATCTGAACACAAACATCTGAACTTTCTCCTCCTCACAGCTTCAAACAGCCTCGTTACTTTAGTTTGATGCATTTGAGGTGAATTATGGATTATTGTTATTTGGCGTCATCGCACGCCGCCTTCCCAACATCACGAGACTGATGTCGACCTATCAGAGCACATCACGCACGGCAGACGCAGCGAGACGAAACAAAGACGTAAACAGACAGAGAACGTTTGTGGTTTCTTTAGGTATAATTTTAGGTTTTATGCCGTGACGACCCTGTGCTTGTGCTCTGGTCAGGTTTAGGAAAAGATCATGTTTTGGCTTAAAATACTTTTGTCGCCACAAACAAACTCAAACGATATGAATTTAAATGTCTGCGTGGTTTGCAGAAACGCAAACCGCTATCAGTTTATTTAATTGTTGCGACTGAAGCTCTTCTCTTTTAATCTTTCCTCGACGTGGTGAGGTGAGTCATGACCTGCACATCAGGAAACATCAGGTCCATTTAAACATCAGATGTGATGACTAACGGCACCTTTTTCTTGAGGTACAGTCAACATGGCCGCTCCTCTGACCCCCCCACAGTGCCGTTCTCTGCTGTGTAATGATGGTCGCAGCCTCACGGTGCTGCTGTGGACTTTCACTCTTGTTAAAGTCTGTATTTTGTAGTTTCTGTATTCAGCTCCACACGTTTCAACACGAGCGCTGTGAATAAAGGAAACAGTTGATGTGAATATTCTGCTGCCTTTTTTTTTTTTAACAAAGATGCTCAGTGTTGCGCCTCAGCAGCAGCGAGTCGCTCGTGAATGAGTTTGGAGCAGAAAGGCGCCTGCAGACGGGGACGCAGGGCACGATTCACACAAACACGTCCTCAATGAGAACACAGATATTACCACAGTTGGCACAAGCTGCATTTTCCAATACAGCTGTCTCTGCGTGAGCCAAGTCTCTAGTGGGATCCGTGTGTCCAACTGGCCGCTCAACAATAAAGTCGTCGCCGTCAATCAGCCAATCACTAACAAACGTCACCTTGTTTTCAGCTGCACGCGCTCACTTCTCCTCTGCTGGGGCCTCTCACTGTCACTTTACAGTTTGGGAGTTGCCAGATCGAAGCAAAGCGAGCTTTGTTCTTTAAAGGAGCACACCGGTGTTTATTCCTGCACCGCTATCCCAAAGCTGACTGCGAGTTTTTAGATTGACAAACTGGTTCTGGGTTCGCGTCCAGGTTTCCAGTGGTGTCCTGTCGGTTCACTGCAGTGTGACAATCAACACAATTTACCTGAGAAGTTGTTCCACTGCTGTAGGTGTGGTGTGAAGGAGAGAAAATGAAGATATTTATCTGATAGCACACGAGCCCGTCACACACAATTTAGCTTAAAACCTCAGCAGTCATCACAAGAACATAAAATATAACATGAATATACAATAACTCAACGAATCACGAGACAAAAGACTGAAAATTAATAACTCAAATGTGCCAACTGGACAAAATTCAGTGTGTAAAAACAGAGAATAAACTCTCGAGTCGCTGAACCCACAAAGTCCTCGTCAGTGGTTAATGTTCAAGTGTTTTTAATGTGGTGAAAAATGACGTTCTGAGTAAAAACGAGCAGATAAATCATCCAAGTGAAGCCGATAAATAAAACAAGAGAAGAAATTCAACCAGGGGTCGATATCTGTTTGATTTATTCATCAGTCTCTCAGCCAGAATCCAGAAATGTTGTGATCGGACATCTCTGAGATTCTGAGGACAAGACGAGACACGAGAAGACACGAGAAGACAAGACATGAAGCGAAAGAAGGAAAGAGGAAGTGGTGAAGGAGGAAGGAGCAGAAAATAAGCGAGGAGGTGGGCAGGAGGCAGGAGAAGACGGGAGGAGATAGAGAAGGAAGAGAAAAGAAGAAAACGAGGCTGAAAACTGAAACTACGTTAAAACGACACGTGATTTCTCCAGACGACAGCTCTGCAGAGCTTTTTAGAAGAAGGACTGACGACAAACACAAAACTGTTTTGTGAGTTTCAGTTGACTGGATGAGAGGAAGCTGAATCAGTCTGGTGGAGGACGTCTTCCTCCTGACCGTGTGACCTCTGACCCCTGTCGTCTCCTCTCTCTGTCTCTCTGATCTGTCGTCCTCTCGTTCGACTGTTGATCTTTGGATTTCAGTTTGCGCTGCTGTTAAACTCCATCAGCTGAATGATTGAAGTGTGAGATGTAAATGTGAGCGCTGATGCGGCACGCCTCTCTACTCGCAATTTGGAAGAGAAAAAAAAAAAAAATTCTGCACTTTCACCATCAGAAACTCCTCGAAAACTCCTCGAACGCACCGCAATCTTTTTCAAATCACTGTACTTCTGCTGCATGAAATCAGTCTGATTAATTAAGTCTGCTGACAGCTTCAGCGCTGACGCTCACCGTCACGTTTCACCGCCGCAGAGACGAGAGGGAAAGTTTCAGGAGATCAGGAGTTTAAAAAATCAATCAGGAGAAACTATTTCTGCTTCCTGTTACTGTTGTTTGCTGCTGTCGCAGGAAATAAAGAATAATCTCATCACACCAAAGAGACGAAACATTATTTAGACGGTTTTCATCACGTTAATGTAACGTTCACGTGTTTCTGTGTTTCAGTAAACTTAAAACAATCAGCAGCTCAACAACGGATGAAACAATCTCACTGCCTGGTCCGCTGATCTGACCAGAGACACGAGACGAGAAGACAAGACACGAGACGACACGAGAAGACAAGACACGAGACGACACGTACCTTTATTGATCCCACAGCAGCACAAGTGAACAGATGAGAAGAAAAGACACGAGAAGACAAGATGACATTTTCTGGACATTTACATTTTCAGTCTGTGTTGTCACCACGCTGGCACAAAAGCCACTCAGGCTTAGGAAAGACATCATGTTTGGTGGTTCTGTCACCACAAACAGGTCCAGAAAATGTCCTGACATCTTAAGAATAATCAGTGGTTTCACTCACTCACGTTGAAACGCGGCGTCTGGTTTGGCAGCCGTGGTGATGTGAGCATGATGCGACACATCGTACGTACGAAACGTAGACATTTTGTGTGGAAACTGGAGCTTTTTTAAGGAGTCGTGGAGAAGTTTCTCATGGAGTTTTGTGGCGACCAAAACCAGCTAGTTAGTCATGGGAGGTCGGACCAGAACCGCCTGTGACCATGGCGACCAAAACGGGTACTTTAATCTAAAACATGATGTTTTCCTAAACCTAACCAAGTGGTGTTTGTGCCTGAACCCAACCAGAGCAGACATAAACATTTAAAATTGGACTCAAAGAAACATCATGTGTCAGTGTCCTTTGACTTACTGAGTTCTTCCTCCACCAGTGAACGAGCTGTGGCGGTACAAGCAGAACTAAACCGGACAGAAGGACAGAAGTTGTTTTGATCCGAGTAAAACCGGATGCAAGGTTCTGATTGGACGAGGAGGATTTCATCGCAACTTGCCGTGCAAACGTTCGACTGTGTGGAGGTGAAAACCTGATGGAAACCGTCAGATCCAGGTACTGACGGGCCCGGTCTGACCACCAACTGGACCAGCAGCCTCACAGTGCAGGTTGAGTACAGAGCTGCAGTCTGACCACTGACGACTCAGTGAGGCCCAAAGGCTGCAGAGAGAGTGTGTGTGTGTGTGTGTGTGTGTGTGTGTGTGTGTGTGTGTGTGTGTGTGTGTCGGGCCCTACACACACACACACACACACACACACACACACTATGGTCCTGAACACCTACTGCCCTCTAGAGGCAGATGACTGACAGGTCGATCAGTCAGGACGACTTAAAGAAACGTCCGTTTACACCTGAAGAAGAAGAAGAAGAAGAAGAAGAAGAAGAAGAAGAAGAAGAAGAAGAGCTCACAGCCACCTTCTCTCCTTCCCCTCTCCTTTTTCCCTCTCATCTTGTTTCTTCCATCTCTCCTCTCTCCCCCCTTTTCCTGTCCTGTGTCCTCTCCTCTCTGCTGTCCCTCCCTCCTCTTCCTCCCTCCCTCTCTCCTCTCCTCTCCTGTTCGCTCCCCTCTTCTTTTTCCACTTCTCTCCTCCCCCAGTCTCCCCTTCTTAGTCCCAAGTCTATATCATCCCCATCTCCTCCTCTCCTCTCTTGTTTCCTCTCTCCTCTCCTCTCCTCTCCTGTTTCCTCTCTCCTCTCCTCTCCTCTCCTGTTTCCTCCCTCCTGTTCTCTCCTCTCCTCTCCTCTCCTGTTTCCTCTCTCCTCTCCTCTCCTCTCCTCCCCCTCTGTCCTCCCCCAGTCTCCCCCTCTCAGTTGGGGGTCTGTATTGTCCCCCTCTCGTCTCTCTGTGGGAACAGCTCCTCTGTTTGTCGGCCAATAGGTCCAATTCAGCCGGGGCCTTTTTAGAAAGACCAGTACCACAAAAGCCAACGGGAAGCGACCCCCCTCCTCACCCCCTGCCTCCCCCCTGCTGCCGATCAACGTTTTCTCCCCCCCACCCCTCCCCCCCCTCCCACTGAGGCCCTCTAAGTTTGTTTAAGAGATTGAGGGTCCAAAGAAAGAGACAGAAAGAGAGAGGACGGAGAGAAAGCGTCCGCCCATTAAGGTAATTATATAGAGCCTGTGTTCCCGTGAGGGCCCTTAATTGATGTTAATGTTTGTCTAATTGGGGGGATTGGGGGGAGGAGGGGGGGAGGAGGGGGAGGCAGAAAGGAGGAGGTGAAGGTCCTCCTCAAAAGGTCCCTCTTCCTCACAGGACAAGGAGCACTTTTCAGTCCTCCCTCCTCCTCTCCTCCTCTCTTCTCTCTGTCGTTCACACCTTCCCACAATGGCTGTCACCTCCAGCTTTCTCACATTACCTTTCTGAGTCCCCCTCCTCACCCTCCTCCCCCCTCCAGCCGTCCTCACCCCCTCTGGGCAGCCAGGCGAGCTCTCACAGATCTGTGAGGCCTCAAACCGACCTGATTAAACCGCATCAACACAACGAAACAAGCAGAGAGTAACGCAAACACCAAGCAACTAAAGGCCGAGTTCACCCAAAATCAGCTCATCACTTTTCTATGAAAGTATTCAGATATTTACTGAAGTTAAAGTACTGACAGGACACCAGAGTGTAACAATACTCTGTCAGGAGTAAAAGGCATGCATTAAAAATGATATTTTATATGTTAGTATACTTAGTTTGTCAAAATGAAGCTGATGATAATGACACAATGAGTGTTCAGTCCAAACCTCAACTTTAAAGTACAGAGTAACTAAAGATGTTATTAAATGTAATGGAGTAAAAAGTACCTGCTTCTTGAGCTGCGGTGGAGAAGAAGTCGAACAACATAAAATGGAAAATCTCACGTAAAATAAAAGCATTAAGTTTAAGTAAATGTACTTAGTTACATTCCACGCTGAGTATCTCCGGTGCAGCAGTAACACACTGGTTGGTTCAGGTGTAACTGAAAATGAACTATTATATCAACTATTCAGACAAAAAGTCCCAATTTTTGTTGTAAAATTCAAAGTAATCTCACGAGCCGGTCCGTCTGGTACTGTGTCTGCACGCGTGTGTAGAAATCATCACGCATGTATCTGCTCATTGCTCTGCTAACAAGGCCGAACATAAGAGACCTGTCTCCACCACATCTTCAGAGACCTGTCTCCACCACGTCTTCACAGAGACCTGTCTCCACCACGTCTTCACACTGACCTGTCTCCACCACGTCTTCACAGAGACCTGTCTCCACCACGTCTTCACAGAGACCTGTCTCCACCACGTCTTCACACTGACCTGTCTCCACCACGTCTTCACAGAGACCTGTCTCCACCACGTCTTCACACTGACCTGTCTCCACCACGTCTTCACAGAGACCTGTCTCCACCACGTCTTTACACAGACCTGTCTCCACCACGTCTTTACACAGACCTGTCTCCACCACATCTTTACACAGACCTGTCTCCACCACGTCTTTACACAGACCTGTCTCCACCACGTCTTTACACAGACCTGTCTCCACCACGTCTTTACAGAAACCTGTCTCCACCGCATCTTTACACAGACCTGTCTCCACCACGTCTTCACACAGACCTGTCTCCACCACGTCTTCACAGAGACCTGTCTCCACCCTGATGAAGGTCGATGGTTGTCCAACCTAATTCAAGTTTTTTATTTGTAGCATATTTTTATGTTTCTAATTGTGATGACAGTTTTATAAAATTGATCCAGATTCATTCAAACATTATTTATTCATCAGTTTCTTTTTCTCAGTCATTACAAAGGCACAGTGTTTAAAAAGGTGACACACTCAGCAGGTTATAGGTTGAATCAGGTTTGTGTGCGTCCGTTTGATATATTTTCGTTTCAGTGCGACCAGTTTGTATTTCTGCTGGTGTTTTTGGAGCTCGATGTTTGGAAACACATCAGTGAATCGACCTTTTAGCTTCGATCATCTTCCTTCTCGTTGTTTCCGCAGGTCAAAGACAAACATCACATCACAACTGATCCAAATAATCAGCAGCCAATCAGACTGAAGATGCACCAAAGACAACAAACAAACAAACCGTCTTCCTCCAAACAAACAAAGAGAAACTGAGTTGATCCAGATGAACTCGAGCTCACTGACAGCAGCCATTGTGTGGCGCCGACACGCCGCTCTGACACAGACTGACAGCGATTGTTGGTGTGTGTAGGCCCGGATGATGATGAGGAGGATGAAGGTGATGATGGCGGAGGGTGAAAGCCACTGTCAGCCTCCGCCGCTCTCCGCTGTCATCGCCACCACCGGCAACCACAAGCGCCGCCGCCGCCGGGCCTCGCGCTAATTACCGCTACATCTGTCTTTCTGTTTTCCTCGTTCCTCCGTTTGTCTGCCGAACAAACAGTTCACGCCACCTCCCTCCCTCCTCCGTCTCTCCTCTTTACTCCTCCTGACACCTCCCTGCGTCTCCTCACAGCTGGAGGCAGTGTCATTGTGGGGTGTATTTGCATGTTTGCGTGCGCGGCGTGTGTGTGCGCGAGGGAGCGTTTGGTATTAAACATTTCTCTCTCTTCCCACATCCTCTCTGTATATATTTGTGTATGCTAATGAGGGATTTCTGTGCTGCCAGCCATAATGGAGCTGCTGGATAATAACCCTGCTAAACAAACTCAGCCGCAAACCAACAAACCAATTATCTCTGCTCTTGTTTTTCCAAGCCCACTGTAATTACTGTACGCAGAGGAAAAAAACAGAAGAAGAAGAAGTGGAGAAGAAGAAGAAGAAGAAGTGGCGTTGAGCGTGTTTTCACCGTGAAAGAAAGTGAGACAAAAACGGGCTGACCCAACACGAATCAGGAAAAATAATCAGGTTTGATTTCATTTCTCAGTCTAAACTCATTCGGCTCGGAGCAAAGCCCCCCCCCCCCCTCCAGTCCTTCAGTTCAAATTTACCCATCATTCCCATGGAGGGGGCTGCGAGGATCGACAGACAGACAACGAGATGGGCGTTAAAAAAAGAAGAAAAAAATGACAGCGCGACAAATAACCTTCCTCGCTTTCTGCCCACAAATTCGACCAAAGACATAAAAAAAAGCCTCTAAACTATGTCCCGCGGCCAAATGAGACACCTGTCCAAACCTCTAAAGACCTTTTGTGTCTTTCACAGATTCTTTGCGCTGCCTTCTAATTGGCTGGCCGGCCTGTGTGTTAGCGTGCATGGCATGCCCGGCTGCCGGGAAGGTAAAACAGGCAGGCGGGGGAGCTGAATAGAAATGTGATTGTGTTGCTGTCAAGCGCTCCCACATGAACTCCCCTTTTCTTTCTCCACCCGGACAGAGAGGAGAAGTGTGAAGGGAGAGGAGGAGGAGGAGCGGGGGAGGAGGGGGGAGGAAGAGAAGAAGAAGAGGAAGGGTGAGTGAGAGAGAGAGAGTGAAAGAGACACACTTCATTTGTCATCCAGCGGCCTGATTGGAGTGGCAAAGCCAATTCACATCTCGAGTGGAGTTCCCATCACACAAACCCCCTATACCAAACCTCCACTCCCCCTCCTCACCCCCTCCTCACCCCCTGTATCCTGCCAATCAAGTGCAGCCTGTACAAGCTGCCGGTGTTTCGAGCTGAGAGCTTCATCATCATGGATTATGGGAGCGGTAATGACTCTCTCTCAGGGCTGTAATAGCTGCAGCTAATGGGGAAGGGTGGAGGTGGAGGTGGAGGGAGAGAGGGGGGGAGGAGGGAGGAGAGGGGGTGAGGGTCATGGGGAAGGTTGGATGGATAGATGTGAGGAGGGGGGGGAGTGTGGAGCTGCTGCTGCCGTGGTCACGGTGAAGAGCCAGGAACTTTTTTTAGGGTGATTTTCGTCGCTCAGCGAGTTCAGAGAGCAGAAATATATTCAACCACTGAAACACAGCGGCCATGTTTATCAAACGCCTCCGAGTCACCGGCTGGTGCTCAGGTATCGATGAAGACATTTAATCTATCAGTCAAACTTCAGAACCAACCAGCAGATCTGAGCTGGTTAGCTCGTCGAGGCCGGGTGATGCTGCACGAGCACGCGCTTCAGTTCAACTCCCACAATCACTGTTACACAGCAGGTTTCACAGTAAACACTCACAGTTAACTACTGCCAGTATGCTTTTGCAATGCATGCTGGGTAATTATTTTGAATATAACTTTGAATTTTGAGTTTCAGTTACATTCTGAAGCGACTGTGGTTCATTACAAGGAAAAACTGTAATCAGGAAACAGCATCATACGCTAATTTAGCTTTAAACAATGTAGTTTGACAACAGGCTACACATGCTAACATGCTAAAAGGCTAACAAGACGCTCAAAGGCTAACATGCTGTAATGTAATGTAATGTAAGTAATGTAAGTAATGTGGTTGGGTTAACGTAAAAAACACATTTCTGTCATATTACTGAAGTGTAACTGTAAATCTGTGTGCTGACAGTAACTTCAGCTGCTTGTCACAGTATCAAACCGTAATATTTGTAGTCGTCCTCCTGTAGCTCAGTGATCAGACGCATTCAGGGACAACGTATTTCTGGTCTCAGCTGCAAAGCATTAAATCTGATGAATTGTAGTTTGCGAGTCAGCTGCAGTTTGAGCTGCAACTCTTTATCAGCCTGCAGCTCCTGAACTCAACATTAAAATCAACATTCATATCCTGGATGCAGAAATATCCTCGGTAACCCACAGACTGATTTAACTGCTGCGTCTGCACCGCCGCACGCTGCACCGTTTGATTTTTACTCTCGTGTGGTCACATGTTGCATCATTCACTCTGTTTCACACGGCGGACGAGGAGAAACAAATTCAGTCCTTTATGAACGTGATGTAAACGTCTCTGATCTCTTATCAGACCTCCGGAAATGCACAAAATGACGCCACTTTTATCTGCAGTAAATAATCATGAACACACAAACCCTAAACGTAAAAGTGGTTTTTGACATTTTCATGTATTCATGAAGCATGAAGGAGGCGACGTCTCTCCTGTTCAGTCAGACACATTATCATCATCAGGAGATTAAATATCATCGACTCCTCAGATTAAATTCAGCAGTGAAGGTAAAATAAAGATGCACTCAGACAGATTATCGGAGAGTTTTTTATCTTTAGTTTAAAGGAGGAGGACGTCACAAGACAAAAGGTTTGGGAACATTTGATATTTTATGCATCTTTGCTATTATTTCTTATTGTTTTATTTTATTAATCCTTTTTCTTTTAAATGTTTTCTTGTTGCACTTGAAGATGCATCTGAGGTCTGACTCATCAAAGTCTGATTTATATTTACAATCTGAAAAGTAACTCAAGCTGTCAGATAAATGCAGGAGTGGAAGTAAATACTTGAGTACAAGTACCACAA
Source organism: Pagrus major (assembly GCF_040436345.1). Classification (NCBI taxonomy): domain Eukaryota; kingdom Metazoa; phylum Chordata; class Actinopteri; order Spariformes; family Sparidae; genus Pagrus; species Pagrus major. Next base: position 1,224,176 of record NC_133230.1, read on the forward strand.
CCTGGATGTACTTCTCACTGTGGCACGGCAATAAAGATAAAATAAAATAATTATTATATTTTATCTTAAAGTATCTGATATTAAATGTACTCGAGTATAAAAAGTACAACTGTTACAAGATATGTTGGATCTGATTATTCAATCGAATATTCAGCATTTCATTGATCTGAATTATTTTCTTTTTAATCCGATTAATAATTTAATTTAAAAAATGTGCTGCTTTGGCTCTGATGCAGCATGTAATCTGCAAAGTAACTAGTAACTAAAGTTAACAAATAACAGAGTAGTGGAGGAAAATTAAAAAATTTAAATCCAGTGGTGGAAAGTAACTGTTAGGCTACTTATACTTGTACTTGAGTATTTCTATTTTCTGCTACTTTATACTTCCAATATACTCGCTACTTTCCACGTATCGGATATTAAATGTACTCGAGTATAAAAAGTAAACTATTACAAGAAATATTGGATCTGATTATTCAATCAAATATTTAACTTTTTAAAAAAAAAAAAATCAGAATAATTGTTTTTCTTGGCAGTAAATTAATTTAAAAATGTGTAACTTTGGCTCTGATGCAGCATGTAATCTGCAAAGTAACTAGTAACTAAAGCTAACAAATAACTAGTGGAGGAAAAAGTGGAAGTTTAAAGTAACAGAAAATGGAAATACTGAAGTAAAATTCTGCAGTTTTGATCAAACAAGCAGCAGGAAATGGGTCATTTGTTTGGGGACTATTGTCAGCGGCGGATGAATCCACATTTGGTGCTCTGGTGAGTGGCAGCAGGACAGTGTGTGTGTGTGTGTGTGTGTGTGTGTGTGTGTGTGTGTGTGTGTGTGCGTGTGTGTGTGTGAGGTTACTCTTTACCCGACATGAAGTGATAAAACTGAAGTTAACCTCCGGAGCAGAAGGACGGAGTCGATTATTAGAACGTGTCAACAATTAGATTCTCTGCGACTCGCCGTCCGGCCTTCGACCTCGCTCGGTGTCTCTGCCGCCGCCTGCTCGGCCTCCCGAGGATTCGCTTCCGCTTTTTGGCTTTTTTCGGTCTCCCCGTCTCTTTTTAATATTCTCCGTCTCCGTCACCTCCTCTCCTCTCTGTTTTCACTCCTAAATGATGCTGTCAGTCCCATGAATGCAGTCTGTGTGGATGCTGGATGAGTCATGTGCAGGGGTTTTCTGCAGGTCCGTCATGGCTGCTGGCTCCAAACATAATCTGGTAAACAGTTGTGTTGTTGTGTCTGCTGTGTTGTTTGTGTTGTTTGTGTGGGCGGAGGTGTGAGTCTGTGAGTCTTTGCAGAGGTTACAAACTGTTTCGCAATTTTTTGTTGCTTTTCTGTCCTGAAATGCACCAAAAAAAAAAAAAAAAGCCACAGAAGACGTCAAACTGTCCTCGTGTCTCAGACTGAGGAGAAGAGGTGGTTACACTTCGTCTGAAGTAGGTTTGGATTCAGAATTATTCAGAATCTCTTCACAGTGTTGGAAGAAATATAAAGATCCGACTGCACGCTGAAGTAAAAGTACTGATACCAAAATGTAAAATACTCGATTACAAGTAAAAACCTGGTGACGGTTCTGCTGAAAGACTTCCTCCTCCTTTAAAATGTCATGAAGGCAAAACGCAGAATCCTCATTAGTCCGCTGTCATTAGTTGTTGCCTCTGCCCTTGAGCAAGACACTGAACCCCCGGCAGCTCCTCCAGGCTGTTCTGTAGCTGACCTTTGACCTCTGACCTCCCCTTGGAGGAGCAGCAGAGGAGAACCCTCTCCAGCGCTGATCAATGAAGTAAGTCATTATCACCCATTAGAGGAATCATCTGCTAGTCGGAGGAGATCTTTAGGACACTGGTGCAGATTAAAGGTCCAATAAGAGGTTCTGGTCATCTTTCAAGGAGTTCTTGTGATCAGTGAGGTGCCTCTATGGGTCCTTAATGGGTTCTAATGGTCACTGAAGAGGTTCTACATGTCCTTTATGATGTTTCAGTGTTCCTTTAGAGGTTTCTGATGGTCACTGACAACGTTGTAGGGGTCATATAGAAAGTTCTAGTGGTCATTGAAGATGTTCTTATGATCAGTGCTGAGGCTAAAGAGGTACAGGGGTATGTTAAGACGTTCTAGTGCTCAATGAGGAGTTTGCAAGGATCCTTATAGACGTTCTAGTGGTCCTTCAAAAGGTTCTGATGAGGTTGTAATAGTTCTAGTGGTCATTTAAGAAGTTCTTGTGATCATTGCTGAGGCTGCAGAGGAGACATGAAGGTGTCATTTACTTGGTACAAGAGGTAAGAGGTATAAGAGGTTCTTAGAGGTTCTAGTGGTACTTCATGAGATTCTTGGGTCATTAAAACATTACTTTGACTCATTATGAGGGTTTTGTTGTCATTGAGGAGGTTGTGGTGATCCGGCAAGAGGTTCTACTGGTACCTGAAGCTGGTTGTGACGAACATCTCCACAGTGATGCTCGGCCCACACAGCAGCTGCAGAGGAAGTCTGAGCGCTGAGTAAAAGCCTTTAAAGGATTAGTCCACAATATATTTAAAGTGTTTCTATCAAAGCGTGTAATCCTCCTCCACAGGCCTGCTGGGAGCTCTGCGTTCCTCTGCTGCAGATCTGTCCATCTCAGCTGAAGATCAGCTCGTCTTTCTCTTCAAAGACCTGAGACCACACAGAGGTCACGACCTCTGACCTCTGCCGGGACGACCTCCTCTGTCCTCCCTTCTTGACTTTCCTCCCTCCTTTTCTGACTTTAACGTCCTTTTAGGTGACTCGTTCCTTCTTCCCTTCACCGTTTCTCCTTTATTCTGCTGTTATGATGATGGTGATCACTTCTTTGTTCCTTCCTTCTTTCCCGTCCAGTTTCCTGCAGCAGTCAGACTAAACTCTTCCTCTCACTAAGTACTTTTACTTTTGGATGCTTGATCACATTTTCCTGCTGATTCTCACGTTTTCCTTCTCCTGATGTGAAACCTGTAACTTTCCTCATGAATGTGAAGCTGCAGAAGAAAAAATGAAAGCCACAGTGTTTCCGTGTTCCCTCCTCCTCCTCCATCCCTCTCTCCTCTCCTCTCCTCTCCTCTTTCCTTCCTCCTGTTTGCCTCTCGGAGGAGAACTCGACTCCTCGGCGGCTGTAATCACTTTACTACTGTTTTTGTTCGCGGTAAGTGGACTAAATATTTGGATGCTCATAAGCAAAGCAGAATAATTGAACGTGTGATTTGTGGCAGCTGGCTCCGAGTCTATGGGCTTGTCTCGGCATAATGAAAACAGCTAGCGAGCCGCTGTAAACAAAAGCAACTTGTTATGTTGCAAACCCCTCGCTGTGCTTTGCTGTGTGTGGGAAACAACTAATTTTCTTGATGGCGTACTGTAATCATGGCGAAGCTTTACCACGCGCTGTGCTGAGTACTGCACTGCTTATTAATACAGAGAGAGAGAGTCGTCCACTCCTGGCAGAGCTACTATTACTGTAAACACTTTAAAGCAGAACGAGGCAGAGAACAATACAGGAAGCTGGATTATTATAATTATTCGTCGAGTCCAGAGCGGCGGACGGGGCCGGCTGGAGGACCCGAGTGTGTTTACCGCCGTCACTGCAGCTTCAAACCTGGACTCCGTTTTTTTTTTATACATCACAAAGCAATAACAATTAGAATAATAAAAATAATTACAGTAATAATAAAGATGCAGGTGAGAGAGACCTTCTCCAACGAGCAGGGAGACGAAGCTCGACGGGTTTTTGGATTTTTGAACCAAACTACAGCAGAACGTTCAGGGTGATCGGACATTTTACAGGAATAAGTTGAACTTCACGCTCGTCGACGCCTGAAGTTTTATCAATACAGCAAACTGAAGAGCTTCAAACCATGAAAGACAGCTGCTCAAAGGTCAAAGGTCGATTTAAAAAATAAAAGTGACGACACTTTTGTTAAATGAAGAGTTTCTTCATTGTTAACATTTCTCTGAACACTTTAATAAGTACTGGCATTATTTTCATGAGGGTTAATACAAAACATGAGTCAGATAGAAACTTTATTTACAGTGTCAACACAAAAAACAACAAAAACACGTCAAATACAAGGATTAACAGTACTAACGACATAACGTACCTTTTAAACACGGCATACAGGTGTGCAAAATGAACGTAATAATTATTTGTAAGTTGTGTGTGAAACATTTGAAACATCTGAAAATGAATTAAAATCAATTTAAGGCAACAGATTAAAGCTCCTGTTGGTGAGATAATAACACTGATGTTTATTAATTAATTACAAATGTGTCACTTGAGCTCTGATGCAGCTTGTAACCTGTAACAGGAAACTAAAGTTACCAAGCAACATGTCTCAAATACTCAAGTAAAGTACAAGTACCTCAAAAGTGTACACAAAAGTGTATCTTTGAGTTGATGTATGTGAATATTTCCTCCTCTGACTGTAAACTGAAGATCTTTGACACTGAAAAACTTTTTATAGATCGAACAGCTGATCGATGAGAAAATAATCAACAGATTAAATTCAGTGAATCTGAATATTTCAATCCAAACACTTGACATGATGGTAGCTATCGTTCGGAAAAAGTAAAGTATTTGCAGTGTCACGTAACAGATGATAGAAGTATTTAAGTGAAGTAAAAGTACCTCGAAAATGGCGTTAAATACTTTGTTTAATGTCACTCAGTGTGGTTTGTTAATGATGAATTTCAGTGACTGTTGCCACAAAAAACAAGTTTCAAACTTCATCTTTAGCCTCGACTTCCTTCTTCTTTCTGCTTGCGTCACTCTTCCTCCTCCTCTTCCTCCTCCTCTTCCTCCTCCTCCTCGTCTCCTCTCTCTGAAGTGAGTGGAACAGCAGCCTCTCCACCTCGTCACCCTCTCGTCCGTCTTCTGTCTCCTCGACAGATTCTCCTTCACGGGAACAAAAGCTGCTCTCCACATCACTTAGTCCTGACCTGCAGCCTGCACCTGTGGACGGGCGAGCGACCATCACACAGGCCTGGAGAGAGAGAGGGAGAGGGGGAGGGGGAGGAGGGGTCAAGAGTCGGGGTCGGGGGTCGGAGGTCAAGAGGAAGTCCTTTCTGCTGACGGAGAGCCACTTATCATTCTCATCTAATGGAGCAGCCATCTGTCAATCAGGAAGAGAGGGGAGGGGCCAACAGGTATCACTGGCCCCTGATGCCGCCGCCGCTGTCCCCCGAGGGCCCGACGCTCCAGAAATATGGCTCTGGGGTCCGAAGCAGGTCGTGGGATTGTTTACGGTGTCCCCCGACCCTGAACCCACGGGACGAGGACGGACTGTTTGTCGTCCTCTTTAATCGAGTTTCACCGCAAAGACGTCCTGCTGCCGCTCCGATCGTCAGCGTTCAGTCTGAGCTCAGAAAACATTTTAAATATTCAGCAAAAGTTCCCAGAATCCACGGCGACGACTTCAGACGTCTCTTCTGTCTGATCAAAGAATAAAGTTTAATATGAAGCGGAAAAACTGAAGATATTCACACTTCAGGAGCTGAACTGGAGGATTTCTGACTTTCTCAATGATTCATTTAATATCAAAAGTAAAAGTACTCATGATGTCCTCACCTGATTTAAAGTTAAAGTAACTAGTTACTCATGTGCTGTACTTAGATACAAGTTTGAGATACTTTGAGTTTTTCAAATGCACAAAAGTCTTTTTGTTGTCAACTATTAAACTAATTCTTGATTATTCTGATCAACGATTCATCGTCACACTTCTGATAGTTTGTTAAATGTGATTTTGTTTTTTTCATGTTTCTTATTTTTTTACGTCTTGTTTGTTTTGTTTTATTTTTTTGTTAAGTTACTAATTTTATGCACAAGATCATTTTTAAAACTAAAACACAACCTTATGTGCACAAAGTAACAACGGACACATTATTATTTTGAGCACTCGAGATAAAAATATCTTTCTGTATCAGCTGTCTGAAGCACGATGCTGCGATTTCTGGACGGAAAGATACTTTTTTCATGTGCAAACAGTTTTTCTCGTCTCTTCCGGGCCTCCCTGGAGAATCGTCCTCCTGTAAGCAGCCGTTCGTTTCTCCGTCACGTGATCTCCTCCATGTTCACTGGAAGTTGTACAAAAGACCAACGGTTCAGCCGGATCCTCGTGTGTGACAACAAACCTGAGATGTTTCCCGCCTCCTCCAAACACGCCGGCTCTCCGACTGATCCGGAGTCAGTGTGAGGACGCTGTGGCGGAACATTCTGGGCTGTTTGTTGACGCACCGTCACACATCTGATCCACCGATCCTTCAATTATCCCGAAACACAATCTGTTGTCACCTGGGCTCGCACCGCCTCAGCTGGCTAATACCAAACATTCCCACTGTCAGAGGGAGCAGCGTGGACTCCCTGCGGACCTCCTCCTCCTCCTGCACCTCCAGCCTGTCCCGGCACTCCTCCGTTTCATCTTCTAGCGGTTTAGAAGCAACTTTTTTTGATCGTAAAGTTCACTGGTGCGTCTTTGCAGCACCCACAGTAGTTTTAGTATGAAAGAATGATGAAGACCATGCAGCCCAGGTAGAAAGCTGAAGACAGTGGGCAGGTTAGCGACCCGCCGCAGGCCTCTAACGATCACATCAGTGATTTAACGACAGCCTGGTCCGTCTGGGAGAAGCCTCTCGCCAAGTTTCTCAGAGCTCCAGGTCCTGCAGGGATTAGAGAGCCGCAGCGGTAACACGGCCCAAAACCACAGCTGCTCCCCGGGGAGAGTGGTGAGGCACTCAGCCTGAGACCCGGAGGTGCAGGTGGAGCGTGGGAAAAAAACCTGAGGAGGTGGAGAATAACTGCACTGACCTGCCTGACAATCAGCCCCACACACACCATCCTGCCGCTGCTAATGAGGATTCATCCGCCGCTGAAAATAGTCCCCAACACATGCACGACTTCCTCCAGTTTGTTTGATTAAAAAACTAATGAGCATCTTTTTAATTATCAAATTAAATATTTGTGTTTTTAAAGATCTTCAGTAGGAACCAACGAGCCACGGACAGGAAGTCAGACAGTAATGAGAGACGGACGAACATCCTGTTGGTTTAAATCTGCAAAGAAACAAGAATAAAGAGCAGAATTGTCCTTTAATAAATAAATAAATATCTCAACAATCGGATTTTAAAGGAGTCTGCAGCTGATATTCCTGCTCCCCAGAGGGTGAATCCTGATGACCTCACTCCTCTTCACGTCTGCTCGAGCGCTACAGTCAGAACAATATTTACACTTTCATAAAATAATTAACAGATTTAATCGTCGTGACGCGTTCGATCACATCGCTGCTCCTCAGAGGATGAACCCTGCAGACTTACATGAACTGAAAACACGTAACTCACTGAAAATAATAAATAAGTGAATTTATTTAACTGAAACTCATTTTTTAAGTAAGTACATTTACTTACTTAAACTACCTGGCAGTATATAAAGTACTTAAACTTGCTTCCACCTTCACCTGCTGCAACATTGAACCTTTCCTGCATTAATTATTAAATCACAAAGTCAAATTTTTAATGTTTTTTACTCTTTTATTCAAAATATTATTATTATGAAGTGTTTAATTCTCTCATTCTGTGAAAACCAGAAAATAAAATTAACATTTTTCAGCTCAATAAAATGTTAGAAATACTTTTATTCACATTTTAATATTATTTCCTTGAACATCTTTTTTTTCTGCGACTAAAACAACATTCTGACTATTCAAGTGTAAATGATATCATACTTTTAAATTAATTCATGTCTTTTATTTGTGTGCATGAGTCTGGTGCCCCGGTGCATGCTGGGAGGGTTTTGTACACAGCCAAGTATCTCTAAAATATCAATTCAAAACCTGAACTACAAAGAGTTAAAGTGTTTGTCCTAAAACAACTTAATTCAATAAAGACACATCCTCTCTGTCTTTTCTTGGCTCCGCCCCCCTGCTCTCTGGTGTTTGCTCAGGTGAGCTACCTGGAGTCCAGTTTCACCTGTTTAGAAACAAACACTGAACTAAAACGTCTGTCGTCTTTGTGGACAGCTGTGAAGCACCGGCTGGTGTGACATTCATGTTTCTGGATGAAAATCAAAAGAAGTAAATAAAGTTATTCTGATTGATCACATATTTGATTGGTGGCTGCTCGATGGATTAAAGAGACACTTTGGAAAAGTGGGAAGAGTTCAGAAAGTGACGACGGACATTTTAGGAAAGTTGTGATATTTTGTAGAAACTTGTGAGGTGAGGACATGTTGGGACAGTCGGGACAGTCGGGACAGTCGGGACAGTTCTGAAGACAGTCCACAGACTTTGTTTTCAGGGTGTTCACAAGAGTCGATGTGCAAACACACATGAAGCACTTTTCTTTATAAAAATCAACATGTCTCACATCCAGAGCTGCTTCCTGCTCATTCTGACAGATACACAATGTGACGTACTGTCGGTGTGGATGGGAAATGTTTTGAAACTGGAGGAGGAAATGTGGACCGGGTCTGAGTCTGTCGGTGTGGACCGGGTCTGAGACTGTTGGTGTGGACCAGGTCTGAGTCTGTCGGTGTGGACCAGGTCTGAGACTGTTGGTGTGGACCAGGTCTGAGTCTGTCGGTGTGGACCAGGTCTGAGACTGTGGTTGTGTCGTGTAAAGCGTCCGTCTCTGCAGGTCCGGCTCGTATTTGATGAGATCTTAAATATGAATCCTGATTATTAAACCGTCGCCCTCCTCTCTTCTTCGGTGGTGTTCTGTGGGGCAGTCTGCTGTATTTACACCACAGTGAAATGAAATTATCTCAGCTGGATCAGAGCCTGATTGAGAGCAGGAGGAATAAAAAAAATGATGAGTATTTTGAGGACGAGCTGATCTAAATACTCTCGGCTTCAGGTTTGTGGTGTGCAGATTCGAGGCGTTTGTTCCCACGGAAACACACAGTTTCTTTTATAATCCGCGTGTCAATCATCATCGTTTTTATTAAACGATTAGTTAAGAGAAGAAAAACACTGTGATTCTGCGGCGGGATCTCCAGGAAGCGAGCGGCGGGCTGATTGCGGCGCAGCTCGGCCCCTCGTCGGCCCCTCGTCGGCTGAATGCTGGTAATCATTTGTCTGATTTGATACGAGGAGGAATGAAGCGAGCCGTCTTGATTAATGCTGATTTGGACGGATGGACGGATGGATGGATGGATGGATGGATGGACCCCCCCTCCTCTCCTCCACCATCATCACCAGTATCACCAGCGCCCCCCCCCCCGAGGAGACGGCGGCCTGCTGGAATATTATTACACATCGACGGCGTCCAATCAGATAATGGCTGCTTATCAGACAGGAAGCTGGAGGACTGACACAGATCTGACCTCCTCGGGAAGAACGGAGGACGAAACCTGAACACAGCCGGAGTGTTTGGATCCAAACAGGAAGGAAACACCTCCCTCACGTTAAAGGTGCAATCTGTAGATTTATTATCAGAAGAGAAATGATTCTTTTTATGCCAAAACAAACTGAATACAAAAATTCACAGCACAGTTTTATAGTGTATAAACTACACAGAGCCCCTTTAAATGTGAGGATTTGCTGCTTTAAATATTTTACGTTGAGCTCTGTTGAATTATAACAAGTCCGACGTTTTAACGATGAAATGATTCATTAAATAATCAACAAAATAACTGGTAGGAAGGACAAGAGACAGACCAGACAATATAGACTATAAAGAGAAAGTGGTTACACCATGTGATCGATGTTTTCAGCAGCTCTGTAAGTCGCTCCGGCCACATAAATCCTGCCGCCATTTTGTGGCGCTGAAATGTGACTCGGAGGACGTGTTACAGGACGGGTTACAGGATGTGTTACAGGACGGGTTACAGGACAGGTTACAGGACGTGCTACAGGACGGGTTACAGGACAGGTTACAGGACAGGTTACAGGACGTGTTACAGGACGTGCTACAGGACGTGCTACAGGACGTGTTACAGGACAGGTTACAGGACAGGTTACAGGACGTGTTACAGGATGTGTTACAGGACGGGTTACAGGACAGGTTACAGGACAGGTTACAGGACAGGTTACAGGACGTGTTACAGGACGTGCTACAGGACAGGTTACAGGACGGGTTACAGGACGTGCTACAGGACAGGTTACAGGACGTGCTACAGGACAGGTTACAGGACGGGTTACAGGACAGGTTACAGGACAGGTTACAGGACAGGTTACAGGACAGGTTACAGGACGTGCTACAGGACAGGTTACAGGACGTGTTACAGGACGTGCTACAGGACAGGTTACAGGACGGGTTACAGGACAGGTTACAGGACGGGTTACAGGACGGGTTACAGGACAGGTTACAGGACAGGTTACAGGACGTGCTACAGGACAGGTTACAGGACGGGTTTAAGAGGTCGCATGTGTTGCACTGATTCAGCCTGTAAAGACGTCAGCAGGAGGTCAATCTGACAAATACAACGGTGAACAGGTGAAGGTGAGACGGCTACTGAGAGAGATTAAATGATTTAATGATTTAATGATTAAATCATTAAATCATTAAATGAATATCTTACAGTATCGTGTGTCTGCATTAACAGTCTAGAAATCTCAGTGACATGTATTCAAAGAAATATGTCATTTAAGTAGCTTGTCTGACAATTACCATTTCTTCAGATGAGATCAGTGAGAAAATACTTTTAGATTAACTATTTTTTTTAATTTGATTTCAGAAATATTTCCATTTTCTTTTATCACAATAAAAGTCACCACAGAAGAAGAAGAGAGACATGAAGAGACATCTGTGAATCCTCAGCTTCTCATCTTCCTTTTCAGATAATACTGCTGTCTGATAATCTTTCATTTTACAGCTTCAGAGTATAAGGTTGAGACATTTAAAACAGATTGACTTCCTCTGGCACGTGTAGTTTATATTCTCTTCAAAATAAGAGTCACTCAGGAGGCTGCAAAGGAAGAGGCCTCCAGTTAAAAATGACTTCCTGCAATAATTGATTTTAAACTGATATAAATGTGCAGCAGGATCTCAGTCATGAACAGTCAGATTTTGTATTTCAGAGAGATCTGTCAGTGTCTGATGTGTTTCCTCTTTACAAACTCAGAGTCCTGTAAAGCCGGCGGCCTCGTGGATCAGATCAGTGCTGGTTTTGTTGCCGTTCGTCACATTTCTCGCTCACATGGCTCCGAGCCTCCGTCGGCTGTCGGCGCCGCACTCCGCAGAGCGAAATAAACACCTTCATTTTTTATTCAGGAAACAACTTTGATGAAATTTGCTCTACCCAGTGGTGCTTGAATCAAAGTGCAAATCAGGGACAGTGAGAGCGGCTGCAGGTCGCTGATGGAGACGACAGAAAAGACATCTGATCAGGAGAAATCAAAGTGTGGCCGGCGCCTCGCCTCTCAGGAGCAGAATAAATTCATCCTGGCTCCTGACGATGATGATGATGATCTAAAAATACCTTTTCGGTGCACGTTCGGCTGCACCGGTGTTACACGACAAACACACAATGGACTTAAAATACCTTTTTTTTAGAAACGTCTTCTTGTCCTCGTGTGATTCTGGCAGCTCAGACGATTGTAGGCGTCTCACTTCCTCCAAAAGTCTAAATCGGGTCGCCGTCGCTCCGTCAGGCGATTTATGATCCTGAAGGAAACACAGGAAATCTTAAACACACGTCTGAACAGAAATTAATGCAATAATTCACTCCATCTGATTTATGAAGAAGAGCAGGGTTTGAAATATAAATGTGTGATTCATTTTTATATTATTTGAGCAAATATTTCTTTTGCTTCAACCAATAAAAGAATTAGAGGCTGTCAAGCCAGAGACCACCGTTCAACACTGTGTTTAAACATGTGTAAGTGTGAAACCACTGGATATCTTTAATGTGACGTCTGGACAAGTCACAGCTGTTTGTTTTCTGAAGTGTGGCTGAAACTCAACGATCCAGCTCCTTCAAATGACCTGAAGCTAACGTACGTGAGGCTTCAGTGTTGACTCTGTCACACTTTAGTTTTTATGAATGAGGAGACAAACAAACTACAGTTGAAGGCAGTAAATTAATTCCTGTTCAGCTTCTGTTACCTGCAGGAGAAGGTGCTGACTGTCAAACAGGAAGTGGGAGAAACCAACTGGCTTCTAAGGAGGGAGAATCAGGACCGTACCAAGAAGGTGTAGTACAGAGGGGGGGTGAGCGTTGTTGAGGATTTTTTGTTTGTTAGTCTTTAAAAAGAACAACAGCAACCATTTAAATACTGAAACACTTCATTTAATTATGAGTAATCGGGCAGAGTGCAGAGTGCCTCATGACGCCTCGCGACGCCTCACGACGCCTCACGACGCCTCATGACGTCCCGGCAGAAAGATGAACATTCAGAATTTCTTCGCCCTCCGTGACGTGTTGGTGGCGTCGACCAATAGGAGCGCAGAGAGCTCCTGGAACTGAGGACCACATCGCTTCAGACGCCATGTTTGTTTACAGTCTTGTTCCAGGAAGTTGGTCCCTTCATGATGACATCACGATTCGATCGAGGACCATCATGTATGAATGTGACTTTACTGTGACACAGTGACCCTCTCAGTCTGGCCTAGCAACAGTAACTAAAGGAGGCGGGGCTTAGAGGACAGGTTAAGACGAGACGAGACACACATCACACACGGTCACCTGATGTAGTTTTAATATCAAAGAGCTTCAGGTGGAGGATTTTCCTCTCCAGCGTTTTTAGAAAAATGTCCGTCTGACATGAAACACGATTAAATCACATCATTAAATCCTCTCTGGCTGCGTTTCCTCTCAGGCCGCGGCGATCCTGTGTGAGGACGGCTGGAGGCCCCGTCTGAACCTGCCGCAGTCAGCTCCAATCAGCTGCTGGCTGACGGTTGTCAAAGCAACGGGTTGAAAAGGTGTTTGATGTGGGGAAACACAACAGTAAAGCTGCCCTCGCTCACCGGACCGGCCAATCGGCTGCTGCCCCCGCCGCTGACATGTGACAGCGCTTAGCCCCGCCCGTCTCAACCGGAGGCCGTCTTAGTGTCTCGAGACCGTTTAATCTGTGTGTGTGTGTGTGTGCGTGTGTGTGTGTGTGTGTGTGTGTGTGTGTGTGTGTGAGTCCGACAGGGAGAAAGAGAGAGAGACAGGAAACAGAGAGACAGGCTGCAGGAGAACAAGATGGAGGAGCTGAGACAGGAAGAGAAGGTTTCATTCAACAGGACCAGGTCAACAGTTTCATCTACTTTAAAGGAACAGTTCACCAAGAAATGAAAGTCCAGTCATCATCTCCTCCCTCCATACTGATGGAGAGTCAGGTGAAGTTTGAACAGCTGAAGTAGCTGGAGATTTTCAAACGTAAAAAACAATCGAAAAAAACATAAATAAACTCAAAACTCTTCTATACACTTTGCCGAATTAGCTGTTAGCACGTCCTGTTAGCAGCAAACCTGTGGATGTTCAGACAACTGTCACTGGATCACTGTGATACTGAAGAAAACTTAAAACATGATGTTTCTAAGGCAGGTTCTGCACATGTGAGGAGAGTCTTTCTGAGGATTTCTAAGCAGATTCATGGAGTCATCATCTCCTCCCTCCATGCTGATGAAAGTCAGCTGAAGTCTCGTCGTCCACACAACATTTCTGGAGCTTCACAGTGAAACAGAGTTGCAGCGTTCTGCTGAACAGCTGAAGCAGCTGGAGACTTGTTCAGCAGCTACAGTGAAGAATTCAGCTTAAAAAACAAAACTGCTTCAGCTTCTTTACTCCAGTAAAAGTAATAGAGTACAGGCTCTGACATGTACTCAGAGTATCAGAGTAAAAAGTCTCCCTCTGAAGGACATTTGTGGTCAAAGCTGACTGAAGCTCACGTCATATTAATATAATTCAAAGACTATTAAAGTTAAAGGTAGAGTCAGTAGGATTTGTCCCAGCTGTTCCTGAACGCACCACAAAGATAGTTGATAGTTGAGTCTCATTCCCAGGACGTCAAACAGCCACATGTTGGGTTGGTAAAGCGTCCCGAGCAGCAACAAAGAGAGAAAATAAGAAACTCTCTGCAGATACGAGACACTAACACGCCTTTTCTCCCCATTCAGCCTCCCTCTCTGTCTGTTCACGTCTTCTTACGTCTTTGTTTCGTCTCGCTGCGTCTGCCGTGCGTGATGTGCTCTGATAGGTCGACATCAGTCTCGTGATGTTGGGAAGGCGGCGTGCGATGACGCCAAATAACAATAATCCATAATTCACCTCAAATGCATCAAACTAAAGTAACGAGGCTGAAGGACTTCTTCTTTTTTCTGTGTGTTTACAGTAGATCAGATATTTTCTTTGTTTCGGGGCCGAGTGAGATGGAAATGATTTCATCTGTTAGTTTGTGTTCAAACAAACAAACCAGCAAACATCCAAAGAAACACAGAAACCTGTAAATCTGTATGTTGGAGACAAATGAAATGATCGAGCTTCAGTCACTGACTTTAATGTCTCACCTGTCTTTCTTTTCATTCACATGTGATCAAACATCACATTTAATCGTCTACATAATGACTGAGGCTCTGCAGCAGACTCCTGCAGCACTTCAGAGACGAGAATGTAATAAATAAAAGTATAATATTGTTTCTGAGCTTTAAAAATATTGAGAGCAGCAGTCGGTGTAATTGCAGTTTAATTGAGTGAGACTCGGAGGCTGCTGGAGTTTTAATGACCGTCTTGTTTTTCTTTTCAAAGTCTAAATCTGAAATTACTTTTTCAACATATTTTTCAATTAAAGCCGAGAAACAGCGAGACGTTCTGACATCAGCGTGAGATCCAGTTTCCCCACACGGATCATCGTCTCATCATCTCGTCCCCGAATTAGAGCCTGAAAAACATTTTAACAACAAACTTCAACCAAACTTCATCCACACGAGCGCCTGACAGTTATATTCACACAGAACGAGTCGGCTTTTATAACCTCCGTTTGTTTTTCTGTGAGTGTTTTCTTCAATAATCAACACAAAGTTTATGAAGGAATCTGCTCAGAGCAACAACACTGACTCTGTGTACTGACTGTATTTGTTGTGCACTTTATTTATTGACATGATCACTTTAAAATGAGAGACGTTCCCTCTTTTGTCAGATTAATGTTGAATCTTTATGCAGAGCTTCAAGAAACATTTGAGTTTTCTGTTTTTCTGCATAAATGTGACCTTAAATGTGATCAGATCTTCATTTAAGTCCTAAAACTAAAAACAAGGAGGACACAGTTACACAAACAACATATTCTTTTATGTTTTCGCGTAATTATCCAACGTCAAATGTCTTTTTTAGAAAAAGTTTGTGAACCTTTAAGGTCTCCAGCACAACAAACCAACAAGACGACGGTCGACTGTTGCATCGCCTCACGTCTCGTGTCTCGACAAAAAAGCTGCACGTGAACACACCACGAAGGCTGCAGCAGACGGCCAACAAGCTCGTACGGTTGAAATAAATACGAAATAACCCACCATATCTCCAGAATATAGTATGTTTCTGTAAAACCGCAGATAAGTTCAAACTTTACGTCTGTTCAGGTTGAATCTTCTATTTCTCTCTCGTCACAGAAAAACATCACGGTTTGGCTTAAAATACCTGTTTTGGTCGCAGCGATCACAGATGTAGAGGTCCGATGTCCCGTGTTAGTTTCCATCTGTTCATCGGTCGCCACAAAAACGGCTGGAAATGTCCCCAGGTGTCCTTAAAAAACACCTGGTTTTAATGCCACAAGAAACGCTGGCGCTGACTCCAGGTCTCCTTGATAAAAACCACCAGATTTTGAAGCCATTAAAACAGCTGGGAAAGTCTCCACGTGTCCTTAAAAATATCAGTGGTATGACTCGAACTGTCGGCCTCTTGGCAGCCTTGTTAGCTCCGCCAGTAAACACACCGACCTCTTCGGCCTCTGTCCCGGTCTTCTGCTGCTCCTCTCGGTGGCAGCCATCCTCCGGTGCTGCTCTTCGCTGCCGGTGTGTCTCCGGGCTCGTTAGACAGAGCGGACAGGCTGGTTCTGGCCGCCGCTGCTCCTCCACCCGGCCTGTTAGCTCCACCGACGAGCCCAGAGACACTGCAGCTGCGACAGCCGAAGTGGTCAGTCATGTCTCCGTCTTGACAAACGCTATTGTAACTAGTCGTTGAGGTAAGAGTCAACTTGAGGCCTATCGTCCAATCGAAATGTAGACAGCGCCCTCTGTTGGAATCAAGCTAAACAGCGGCGAAGACTCACTGTAGTCGCCGCCTGAAGATTCATTAACGTGCTGCGTCTTTCTGATTTTTTGGACATCGCAGGACTCCAGGCCGTGTTCTGCCCGTGTGGTTTAAAGTCAGCTGGACTAAAACAAATAGTACTCGTATTTTTAAAGTTATGAAGAGACCGTGGTCACAGCTGTGAACGCTGACGGAGGGAAACTGAATCCTGGGTGTTGATGTCAGACGAGCTCCACTCGGTACATTACCTGAATGTCACACGACTTCTGCTTCAACTCTGAAATATACTTTTTAAAAGTTTAAAGGTAATTTGTGTGATTTAATGAGATATTCAGGAGACGTTCTGCCGCTCTCGCTCTCCGATGCTCACCGTGTTTTAGAGGTGTCGAGGTGAAAGAATGATTTAAAAGAGAAAAGAGTGAAACGATTGGATGTGACCTTTACAGAGAGATGAGGAGGAGAATTAACTGTTTCCAGATCAGCCTCAGCTCACTTTACTCTGACATTTGAATGACGTCACACACGTTACTGTGTGTGTGTTGGATAAAGACTGAGTGAATCATGAGGTTTAGTTTTCTGAGGAGACGGAGTTGATTTGACGATATTTCGCGGGTCAGAACATGATAACTCGAGTCTTTGAGTCCAAATATTTATATCTAAATTTAACCCTTGATATTGAAATTTAAAGGTCACCTGGAGGCTGGTCCTCTAACTTCTCCTCTCATTGGCAACATGTTGTGATAAGAAATAATGATATTTTTAAAAATAATTTAATTGCAAAATCTTTAAAAAAAACTTGCATTTCTCGTAGAAACAAAGATCAACTTCACTTAAACTGTCACTGAAATAAACTATACAGATAAAATTGAGCAATTACAGGATCATGATATGATTAATATACAAAAATACTGTTGGAAAATGCATTAAATATATGTACCTGAAAGATGAAGCATGTATTTTGAAAGACTCTAACTCATAACCTGCACACATACATTTGTACCAAAGGTGTCGTATCACGTTCACGTTATATGATTATCAGCTGACTTTCACACGAGGAGGTGACGGAGGTGACGGAGGTGACGGAGGTGGTGTTGTTACGATTATTATTATATACGTTATTACAGCTTTCATGGGACTGAACGGAGCTCTGCCTCCGACACTGTGTCCTGATTTAATGTAACGTCTTTGGTTCGAGTCTTCACGGTCTCTGTGCAGAACAATGAGACAGCGGCGCTCCTCCCTGAGCTGCAGGATGAAATAAAATGATTACTGAAGAAGATTAAATTGTTACTAAGAATAAAACAGAGGGTTTGTCAAACTTAAATTGTTCACAAAATTGAATAAAAACAAAATAAATAGACTTGATTAAGAAATCACAGAAAGCTTGTATTTTATTTCTTCTCCCATTTAATTAAAGTTGATCACCATCCGTCTGTGGGGACGTTTTCAGCCATTTTGTGGCGACCAAAGCAGATATTTAAAGCCAAACCAAGATGTTTTTCTGACCCTGACCAGGTGGTTTGTGTCGGGGTTCGAGTTACGTTTGGAGCTGCGCTTCCTCATCTGTGGGGTCACTAACAACTTACATTTTATTTAAATTGAATAACTGTTGCTGTGATCTACTTTACACAATTGTTGCAAGAAGTGAGCTGCTGTGTGTGTGTGTGAAAGCCAAAGACACGGACCACTAGGAACAGCAATATCACCAGACTCCATTACAATTCATGTGATTTTAAGACTTTGTGAAACAGCAAATTCTTAATTATTTGTTCCTTATTGTAAATTTGTCATTAAATGCAAAACATCAGGATGTTTCTTTCCTTGTGAAGATCGTCAGTTTGTTGTGGCATCGCTGTTAAAGCCTGTCTGTTCCTCATCCACCGATTTCACCAGACTCCCTTACAAAAATGCTAAATTTTGGGACTCGTTGCGTTCAGAGAAACTTTATGAACTTTGAGAAACGCTGTCTACAACACATTCTTCACTGTTTCGGCCTTCTTGTTCATTTGGCAAACATTATACATACATTTGCATTTACAGCCGGGAAGTGAGATCACTCGAGACGCATTTAATGCCAGGTGTGAATTGACGGGCTCTCTCTTGTCTAACTCCGCTCTAACGTAAGTGAGTTTAAGTGATTTTAAAGACTCCCCCACAAAGCTCAGATTATAACTCGAGCAATTTTTTTTGTGCCTAAACCTAACCGGAGCAGCGTTGAGACAGGAGAGAGAAACTAACGTGGAGCTGCGACATAAAGAAACGTCCTCAGCTAACATTCATTCTGGATATCGGATGACGTATCTTAAATTAAGAGAAGCGTAATTACAGCTCGCTAGTTAGCTTCACTCGTCAGCGTCACATGTTTAGACGGTAAATCTGCTGAGCTCTGGTCGAACTGTTGAACTGAGTCCTCGGGTCACAAACAACTATTTCCTGCAGCCTGCGTACGAGTTGAAAACATGATCCCATCCATAAAAAATTGTTTAGCTAATGAAACCAAGTTGGAGCCGAAAGTAATTCTCAGAAGAAAAGGTTATATTAGCTTTCTAATTTAGCAGCTAGCTCGTCTGATTGGTTCGGGGGAGTGGAGTCACCCGGGGAGACTGGGAGACAAAGAGTGGTTTAATTCCCTCAGTGACGGCCGGAGCTGCATGAGGAACCAATCTGAGAGCTATTATCTTCCCTTCTCTCATCAAATTGGAAGCAGGTCTGATTTGGCCTTAATCGAGCTAATCTCCCCCGCTGCTCCTTCACAAAACTGGCTGCAGCTCAAATCATTTCCCTGCCTCACCAAGAATATTGGTCATTTTCTTTTAGCACCAGGACTCTTATTAAGAGCCATCTCTAATTTTCTCTCTGTCTCACCGAGGGGTTCGAGGCAGGAGGAGGAGGAGGAGGAGGACGAGGAGGAGGAGGAGGACGGGGACGTGGCGTCGGCACGTGATCACAGTTACCTAGACGACGGTCCGGCGGTGCCCCCGGGATCATGGCCGGGCGGGGTGATGGAGAGCAGAGGGAGAGCTGAAATTGCATTCCATTAGTGCTAATACAGAGACATTAAGAGTCTGTCTGCAGCACGGCCGCTAACGATTACGGTCACTAATTCATCCAATCAGCTCGTGAGCAGACGCTTGGTGAAGTCATAACGACCTCGCCGCCTCTCCTCTGCCGGTTATTACCGAGTGATTGACAGCAGCCAGCGCTTTGTTTTAAACAGGGAGGGAGAAAGGCCACGAGGAGAAACATCCGTCTGAGTCTCCTCATCCCGACAGCTCGCTGCGTTAAAGGACCAGCCCGCAGAATACTGACACACATCATCATGTTCCTGCTCGTCCTTAACGAGTTAAACTGTCGGCACTCCATCACAGTCAGTGTTACATATATGACCTTTATTTTAACACCTCACGTTTAGACATTTATTCCTCCTTTGTTGTGTAGTTAATCTATAAATGTCCTTCAGTGTAACTAAAAGCTAACAGCGTCAGTGACACGCTGTTAGCTTTTAGTTACACTGAAGCTACGAGTGCACAACGACAAACCAACCAATCAGAATGTGACAGGAAGTGAGTCAAGATTCAAGTCTGTGCAAAACAGCGAAGCAGCGAAGCAGCGAAGCATCTCGCCGAGCTGCAGAATATAAAAATGAAAGTAGTAATAAGAAACAGAATAAAATAAAATGGTGGCTGAAAAGAATGAAACAAAATGAAAGCAAATAGATGATGCAGAAGAAGAGGAAGACAAGAAGACGAAGACGATGAAGAAGAAGAAGAAGAAGAAGAAGAACAGGAAGAAGAAGAAGATGAAGAAGAAGAAGAAGAAAAAGAAGAAGATGAAGAAGAAGAAGAAGGAGAAGAAGAAGAAAAAGAAGAAGATGAAGAAGAAGATGAAGAAGAGGAAGATGAAGAAGAAGAGGAAGGAACACATGATGTTGGATTGTGTCATCACAGTTCAGCGGCAGTCGTCTCGCTCCTTCTCTCAGAGATAAACTATTAAAACATCTGAAAACAACGAGATGTTTATTGTTTCTGTTTCAGGATCCTCCTCACTGACTCGCTCAGTCGCTGAGACGTTCATTCTGATCTCGACTGTAAAGTTGAGTCAAGTTAAACGTATAAACACGCAGCGAGTAAACAGCGTACACGTCGGTTCACTCAAATCATCCTCCAAACAGCCGCAGTGACAGGACGAGCCGGCGGACAGAACCTGGATCCCAGCCGCAGAGAGAGGCCCGGTGTCGGTCTGACTCTGGACTGTTTCCTCTCTCACATCCAGGCAGAATTAATCTGCTCAGAGGAAGTCTGAGCGGGAGAATCTGACTGACGTGAGACGACAACATTAACATGTTTTCATCACTTTGATCACAGACGGGGACTTACAGCAGCCTTCAGAACCTTTTTTGGCAGTTTTTTGCACCATTTGAAGCTTAATTTGTATCACACTTTGTCCAAATTCAGGCAGAAGACGGCTGCAGTTCCAGGAAGGTTCGAGGTCGGATGACCCGCTTCACACATTATGATGTCTTCAGCCTTCAAATGAGGATTTAAAATGGAAACACGTCGATGAGTAAAGCTGCAGCAGCAGGGCCGCGGCGTCCATGTGAGGTGAAGAGGTTAGCGAGTCTTTTTATAAATACTGTGGAACAGACCTGCATTAACTCTGAGCTGTCACAGGGTCCGCTTTCTGCTGCACGCCCACGCTGGACACAAACTCCTGGATCCAAACTCCGGTTCAGGAAGTGACGTCACGTACGGGTCGGTTCAGCTTGACGTACCTGTCCTGCAGCGGTCTGACTCGCCTGTCGTCTCTCTGTTGTTGGACGTCGCTTTTAAAATGGCGGCTCCAGATAGAAACAACAGTTCTGTGGAGGAATCAAACCACAGTGTTCTGACCCGGGCAATAAAACCAGGTGTCGTTCACCTTCCACAGTGACCAACATTTATTTTCTGATCTGACGCCGTCGTCCCATCACGAGGGCAACATTTTCTTCTTCTTCTTCTTCTTCTTCTTCTTCTTCTTCTTCTTCTTCTTCTTCTTCTCTCATGTTTATTGGCGGTTTGCAAACATCTGGTTGTGCTTCCTGTCTGTGACCTCCTCTTCCTCTTCTTCTTCTGCTCTGTTTATTGCAGCCCCGTGGAGCCGACGCACTGAGGAAACTTTGCGCAGCTTGTTTGCATTGATCTTTTTTTCTTTCTTGCAACTTTTCAACACTTCATTTTCACTTGACAATTACACATAAACACACATTAGTGTTTGTTATTTTTCCATCTCTGATCCATCTGACTGTTTCCTCTTCTGCCACCTCTGTCTGTGCTCAGCGCCAGTTTGTGGCGAAGGAAACAACATGGTTACAGTTAAACAAGGAGAGGTGACGGAGGTGACGGAGGTGATGGAGGTGATGGAGGTAACGGCGGTGATGGAGGTGATGGAGGTGACGGAGGTGATGGAGGTGACGGAGGTGACGGAGGTGATGGAGGTGATGGAGGTAACGGCGGTGATGGAGGTGATAGAGGTAATGGAGGTGATGGAGGTGACGGAGGTGACGGAGGTGACGGAGGTGATGGAGGTGATGGAGGTAACGGCGGTGATGGAGGTGACGGAGGTGATGGAGGTGACGGAGGTGACGGAGGTGATGGAGGTAATGGAGGTGATGGAGGTGACGGAGGTGATGGAGGTGACGGAGGTGATGGAGGTGATGGAGGTGACGGAGGTAACGGAGGTGATGGAGGTGACGGAGGTGATGGAGGTGATGGAGGTGTCAGATCAGATCAGATCAGATCAGATCAGATCAGATCAGATCAGAGCAGAGCAGATCAGATCAGAGCAGATCAGATCATGTGGATCTCTCAGAGAAGTTGTGTGTTCTGGTCGTCTGTGTTGGAGGACTTGTTGAACATTGTCACATGATTTGTTGTTGACCTTCTGTCCTCCTCGACCTCCACGAGGTCACAGAGCGTGTTTGCCTCTGTACCCGACAGTCGTGATTGGTCGGTTGAGGACAGGTGAACACAGGTTGCTGCAGACGTCTGGAAACAGGTGCTGTTGTTTTTGTTCTCAACAGGAAGTAAAACCGAGACAGAAGCTGAAACAGCCTCCTCGTCTCGCCTCTCTGTATTTGGGCAGATCTCATCTTGCCTCGTTTCTCGTCTCTCTCCTGCTCGTGTGCTCCGGGTCACTTCTTCGCCTCCCCGCTGCGATCAATAACGTTTCATCTCATCTCGATGAAACCGCAAACAACAAACATCTGAGAGCAGAAACAGCCGCTCCGAGACGAGAGGCGACTCGCCGGCGGGGCGATGATTGTGAGGCTCCATTCATTTGTTTTTACTCGTCTGTTGTCTTTTCTGCTGCTGTGTGTAATCAACATGCGAGTGAGCATGGCGGACAGACGGAGGGATGAGGGACGGATAGGACGGAGGGACGGAGGGAGGGAGGCAGGGAGGGAGGGAGGGAGGCAGGGAGGGAGGCAGGGAGGGAGGCAGGGAGGGAGGCAGGGTGCAGTGTTGTCTAGCCTCATTTTGTTTCCTAACAGACACAACTAAATCATCTCGACGTGGGAAAACTGTTGTGTTTGTGTGTCGTCATCGGGCGAAGCTGCCGGCGCCAACAGAGCGAGGCTGAATGGAGGAGTTACTACGGCAACAAACCCATCATCCCTCTGTCTGCCAGAGAGAGAGAGAGAGAGAGAGAAGTGAAAGACGGAGAGAGGAGGAAGAGGAGGAGAGATGAAGACAAAGAGACGCTGGAAAACAGAAATCAAACCAGGCGGAAAGCAGTCGCGTCACCGTCGGTTTCTTTCTCTCTGCCGACGATTTCTGACCGTTTTTACAAGAAAAACAATAAAAAAGCTGCTGAGACACAAACGAGTCGAATAAACTTCATGTTTCATTTAACTACAGAAATATTACATGAAAAACTTCCTGCACACGTACAAGTACTGCAAGAACATGAGGGAACGCGAGGCTGGAGGGCCTGTTACGTTACTATAAATATAAATATAAATACATAAATACAACATGTTGATATTAATATAGATGCATAAATATAAACACAACATATAAATATAATATACATATAAAATATCAATATAACTACAGAGTATAATTACAAAAATATAAAAACAAATACAAAATATGAATATAAATATATATGTGACGAAGAATCAAGATCTTCACTTTATTTCACTTTCAAGAAGTTAAAAATAAAAAATACTCTATTACAATTAAAAGTAAGTAAATGTATCAAGAAAATTTACTTTTAGTATAAAATAAAAGTACTCAACATGCAGCAGGGTTGTAAAAAGTACCCAAAAGTCACTGTTGAGTAAAAGTAAAATATTGTGTTACCCATATGAAAAGTACTCAAGTAACTTTGGCTCTGATGCAGCATGTAATCTGTAAAGTAACTAGTAACTAAAGTTATCAAACAAATGTAGTGGAGTAAAAAGCACAATATTTGCCTTCAGAACGTCGTGAAGTGGAAGTTTAAAGTAACAGAAAATGGAAAATACTCAAGTAAAGTACAAGTACCTCAGAACTGAGAGCAGTGATGGAATGTAACTAAGTACAATTACCCAAGTACTGTGCTCAAGTATAGTAGAGAGGTACTTTTGAGTATTTCCATTTTCTGCTACTTCATACTTCCACTTCACTACATGTTGGAGGCAGATATTGTACTTTTACTCCACTACATTTGTTTGATTACTTAAGTTATTAGTTACTTTACAGATTACATGCTGCACATTTTTAAATGAATTGATTTTCTCATCAATCAGATAAAAACAGTGATCGTGATGATCAGCTGACTCACAGTATACAGTACATACATACAGTAAATATATGGATCAGTTACTTTACTGATACTTTCGATACTTAAGTACATTTATCATCAGATACTTTAAGGCTTTTACTCGAGTACGACTTTTGGGTACTTTTTACAACACTGTCAGTTTATCACAAACATTCAACACATCTGGAGATACGTGGTTTTCACTGGACAGGAAGGTAATCTGAAGAGTAACTAGTAACTAAAGCTGTCAGACAAAGGTATTGGAGTAAAAAGTACATCACTTCCCTCAGAGATGTAGTGGAGTAGAAGTGTAAAGTTACATAAAATGGAAATACTCAAGTAAAGCAGCTTGAGCACTTGAGTAAATGTACTTAGTTACTCTCCAGGTTGAAACACTGATAAATGATGATGTAATAAACTACAGGAAGTGTTTGTAATCATCTCAGTTACACAAATAACTTTTTCTGTTCCCGCTGATGGAATGTAACTAAGTACATTTGCTCAAGTATTCAAGTATTCCCATTTCTGCTACTTTACACTTCCACTCGACTACATTTTGCAGGCAAATATTGTGCTTTTTTAAGTAACTAGTTACTACATACATACATGTAAATATATGTATCAGTTACTTTTACTGGTACTTTTGATACTTAAGTACATTTAACATCAGATACTTGAAGACTTTTACTCGAGTATGACTTCACGGTCCTTGTTACCAGACTCTCGTCTCGAGCTGTGAGCTAATAAACTTCTCTTAAAGGTGAAACATGAAAGAATTTTATCTTAAAACTAAAATTATCAACAAACAAAGTAAAGAAATGTGAGTTCTGACGTGTCAGTTAGCATGCTAACCAGTTAGCCCCCGCACGTATCTGCTTTTACTTTAATCAATAAACAGATTAAACTCACAAAATGTCAGGAAAGTAAATAATCTTGTTCCTATTTTATATTTTTATGAAACAGTAAAATCTCTTTGCTTCAGCCCGACAGACACGAGGCCTTTTCTCTCACGTCGCACCTTTAATATTCCCGGTTGTGTAAAAACGTCCGGGACGAGAAAACGTTCGTCTTCATCGTCGATGAATCTGTTGATTATTTTCTGGATTAATCGATCAGATATTCAGCTCACGTCACCGAGGAGGAAACAAACGGATGACGGACGCGTTGTTGAGTTTGATGTCGGGAGATTTTTTAACAATAAAGTGATTTTTCTTTGTACGTGTGTGTATAAATTAACAGTTACCCATAATCCCCTTTGTCTGCGTGGGGCTGTGGTTCGCTCACGCTTCACCTCCACGTTATGAACATTTGCTCCGTCTGCTGAAGGAATCATACGCGAGTCCAGAGTTCATATTCTGATCAGATTCTGGTTCTGATCTCAGGGAAGTGTCTCTGTGTGTGTTCGAGGCCGGATCACAAACAAAAGAGGGCGACTGCTTCAGACCCTCGAGGTCTTCAGGGGCCCCTGAAGGTCTCACCGCTCGTCAGTCAGTTCTGGTAATCCGATTAATTGATCGTTGGTTGGAGACTTCGGAGCGTTTAAGCAACAATAAAAACAAAGAGGGCGTCGCGTCTGTGTTCAAGTTTAAAGAGATTTATTGTATTCGGTGTGTCGGGGACTATTTCCAGCGGCGGATTAATCCACAGCAGCGTGGCTCAGGAAGAAGAGACACAATATTTGATAGAAAATGCTGCAAGAAACAAAGATTATCAGCAGGTTTACTGTAAAAAACCTCTGAATTTATGCTCAGTTTTCAGTGTTTTTTTGTTAGACTCCCGCTAAACGTCCAATAAAAAGCTTTTGAATGTTCAGATGTGACAGTGAGAGGCAGCAGCAGAGAGATTAAATGATAAAGGGAGAAATAAATCAATACAGCGAGCAGGATCAGGGAATGAAAAGAGAGAGAGAGAGTAATGAAGCGAGAAAACGAGGGAGAGCGAGAGACATATGGTGGCTGCTGGTTTGCAGACTTTTCTGCCTCGCGGCGTCGAGCTGACAGCTCGCCTCACCGCTCTGAATAACACGGGAACACAACATGTAAAAATAGAAATAAAAGGTAGAGACAATAGACGGAGGCTGAGAGAGTGAGGAGGTAACAGCAGCAGCAGCAGAGAGAATAAATATCATCAGCAGCGTCCGCAGAGCCACAAAACTGGAATTAAATCCAAACTAGAGTCTAAAACAGAGCGTGAATGAGATCTGAGCTGCTGTTTACATTTACAAACATACAGTGAGGTATGATATGTGGATAAATCCTGGATTAGACCGGATTAACAGAAGAGTCACAGCAGGGAAAATAAACTGAGGCAACAAATAAATCCTGAAGCATCTCTGAGTCTGCTGCTG
Organism: Pagrus major; assembly: GCF_040436345.1. NCBI lineage: Eukaryota > Metazoa > Chordata > Actinopteri > Spariformes > Sparidae > Pagrus > Pagrus major. The sequence goes on from NC_133230.1 coordinate 1,250,465, forward strand.
TTTTCATTTACCAACAGGAGAAGAAAAATAAACATGTCTTTGATGTTTTAATAAAAAGCTAAACATTGAAACATAATTGTTACATTTTGTTGCATTTATTTCCAAATGTTGCAGTTTTCAGTTTGTCCTCAGACACATTAATCTGAACACGAATCTAAAATAAATACAGACAAGAAGGAAAGAAAGAAATAAAATAATGCTCATAAAAGAAACGTGGAATAAACGAGCACATTTTAAATGATAATAATAAAGTCATGTGCAGATTATAACAGACTAAATGTTGCAAACATCAACATTAAAATAAAGAACTGGGACAAAAATGCAAATTAAAACAAAATCTAAACCTGAAGCTGCTGCAGTGATTTCACACAGGAAATAAAGAAAATAAAGAAAATAAACATAAAAACATCACATACACTGAACTTTAATATTTATATTGCAGCTCAGGAATCATCTGATCTCACGTCTCTGCTCTTTGTCTCCATTTGTGCTTTTAATTTTAATTTCCACAGAATCGATCGTCTGACTTTCATCCATGCTTTAATATTCAAACCGCAAATAATAAGAAATCTGTGAATTTATCTCTGAGCCGCTTCGTCTTATTTTCCGCTTTAATGACAGAAGCTGCATCTGATTGATAATCTGTGGAGGTTTCTCGTGCTCGCAGCTTGAATTCCCTGCAGTGCGTTCATTGTACACGCTATAGAATAATTGATGCGGTGTTATATGTAGGTTTCTTTATGGTTTGGTTGCAGCCTCAGCAGGCGGACGCTTAACGAGAAGTCTCAACACAAAGAATGTGTGTTTTTTCTGCTTCTGCTTCTTCGGCCGAGCTGAACCGAAGCTGCAGGAAACAAACGGCTCAGAAAAGAGACGAGGCGAAGAACCAGAGAGCAAAAACAACAGAAGAACAGAAGAAGAGTTAGAGCAGCGATACATCCAGACACGACTCATTCATAAAAACATCTCTCACTCACACTTCTGCTCCTAAATGTGATGATAAAAATATTATTCTGATTTAACTCTTTACACTTTATTCATGTTTCTGTCTGTTTCATGATCAGACAGATACATAAATATCAGTGAGGGAAACATCTGAAGCATTTATTTATTATTTTATGTCAAATTTAAACACTTGGAGTCTAAATCACCTCATAAATCACCCACCTTGTGTCGGTGTCTGTGGTTTCAGGACGTAAACAGTTTGTGAATCAACAAAAACAAATAATATTAATAAATAAAAGCAACAATTGTTCATTTTGAGTGTAACACTGTTTCTGCATCATGTTGTTGTTGTTGTTGTGGTTTTAATTAGAAGTGGATGTCAGTAAAATCACAATCGTCTGTTTTATTATTTGAGTTCATTTTTAAAGTCACAACAGCAGCTTGTTTATTTCTGTTGTTATTGTTTTATTATTATTTCTTTTTTTTAAATCATAAACAAGCAAAAACATGATTAGTATTAAAATCAGTCAGAAGGAAGTTTTACAGGTTATTTCTGACAAAAACCAAAAACAATCAGTGAGCTCATTTATAACATAAACCAAAATTAGAAATAACATTATTGTTATTATTATTATTATTATTATGAGCAGTTTTTTAACATGTTTAAAATGCTAAATTATGACTTCTACTGATTTAACACAGTTAGTTTGTTTTATTCCTGTCTTAAATTAAATAAATTAAATAAATTACATATTATAATATATTTATTATGTAAAAATCTAATTATGATAAAGAATAAACACAAAAACATGTAATAATGAAACATCTTTTTATTGCAATTTACATTGTTTCTTTATTATTTTCCACACAAATGTGTTGATCAGTTTTCATGTGTTCCATAATAATGATACATTATTAAAACATATTGACAGAATTATAACAATTATTTGAGTTTAACAAAAAATAAAGAGAAAGAAAAAATTAATTTCCCTCAAAACCAGCAAGAAAAACATCACTTTGTTAACTCAGACTGCAGTGAGGTCACACAAACTGATTTATTGAGTTTCAAATGTTTAAATATGTTTTGTATTAATAATAAATCAGCTGTGAAATGATGATTATTGCTGTGTGTTGTTATAATAAAGCGTGTGTAGACGTTACACGGCTTCAGTTCTGCTGCAGCAGCTTTGATCCGACGACTCATTTACACACATGTGACAGTGTGTGTGTGTGTGTGTGTGTGTGTGCGTGTGTGTGTGTGTGTGTGTGTGTGTGTGTGTGTTTCACTGCAGACAAACAAACTGAACAAACTGTTTGTGTTTTTACACGACAGTTCAGATTCATCGTCCTGTTTCACACACCTTCTTCTTCTTCCTCTTCTTCCTCTTCTTCTTCCTCTTCTTCTTCTGTGGTGGCTCTGTTGTGTTTCATGTCCCTGAGATGACATCAGGAGGGTTTCATCTCGTGGCTCCTAATGGCTGTTTGTCTTTCCTCGCTCACTGCGACTCTCTGAAATAATTCAGTTTTTTGTCTTAAACCCGCCTCTCCCTCTGCTCTCTCTCGTCTCTGTGTTTTTTTAATTGGCATATAGGGAGGCTTGTTTGTTTTTGTTGTCTGCTGTTTCTTAAATGTGTGTGTTCGTGTTCATGTGGCCCCCGGTGTCCCAACAAGCACCGCGGTAGGTGTTGGGAGGCGCTTTCAGCGGCACAAACACACACACACACACACACACATAGACACACACACACACACAGACCAAAACACACACAGAGATACACAAGACAAAATAGATGACAAAGACAGAAATACACACAGGGACAGAAACACACAAAGACAACAAATACACAAAGACTCATACCATGGGAAATCACACACAAACACACACACACACACACAACTCAGAGGCAAATATCCGTTAAAACACACAAAAACGACACACATCCTCACAGAGAAACACACACACACACACACACACACACACACACACACACACACACACAACACACACACTCAGATGGAAGCAGTTGCCTCTCATGGGGCGCCATCTTGTGGCGACGTCCTCCCTCAGAGCGGCCGGCAGCAGAGCTCACACACACTCGTGTTTCTTTCTCTCACGTCAGAGCCAGAAACACTCAGCTGTGCTCGAGTCTGCCCTTAAACGTTGTTTACTTTAAATATCGTCGTCAAAATAAAAGAATAAAACGTTGTTTACTTTATAACTGTAGAGAATAAATATCTGAGCACAGCTGAAGATTCAGTCTGCAGAGACTGGTGAAGTATTTTATGAGTAGTTGTAGTTTTACTGCAGCAGCGACAGCACAACTCATTAATATCAGTAATCATAATAATTGTAACAGGATTACATTGGCAGATATTAAACTTCATGAAATAAGAACATAAATTAGTCTTTATAATACTTAAATAAGACAGGGAGGTCATGTCCTCTTTATGTTTTCTATATTTTAATATATATATTTGAAATAAACAATCATTTATATTTAAAATGAATAGTTAATTAAACTTTAGTTAATAGTAATTTCACTGTAAACAAGCGATGAAATGTTTTATAAAACATTTTTTAAACAATTGTTTGTTGTAAAGTTGCAACTCGCGTTTTGAAGACTTCATAAAAGTTTGATAAAATAATGTTTACCTCAATATTTCTTATATATATCTGGTACATATATATATTTATTAAATGTGTAATAAAATGTGTATTTTGTAGTTTTCTAAAACGTTTTGTTTAGTTCAGCTGTATAACGATGATGTCGTCACGTCAGCAGAGCAGCTTGTTTCTAGTAACAAATTTAATGTGTCGAATTATTTAAGGGACCAGAAATATTCACAAAACACAAAATAAGGACTCCCATCGAAACACTGAAATATCTGTAACTCATTCTGAGTAATGTAATATCAGTATTAGTTACAGGAGGAGAAGCAGTAAGTAGTAATAAGAGTAGAAGTAAAGATATATTACACTACTGTAGTTTGAGTACAGTACTAATGATCACAGTAGCTACAACATGAACGTTTGTTGTTTAAACGTGATTCTGAAAAAGTGAAAGTCTTAAAGTATCTGATGGTAAATGTACTCAAGTATCAGGTCAAGTATGTACTCAAGTATCAAAGTATGAGTAAAGTAACTGATCCACATATGATGAGAAAATCAATTCCTTTAACAAAGATGCAGCATGTAATCTGTAAAGTAACTAGTAACTAAAGTTATCAGATAAATGTTGTGGAATGGAAGTATAAAGTATCATCAAGAAAGATACTCAAGTAAAGTACAAGTACCTCAAAACTGTACCTGAGTAAATGTACTTTACTCTGTACTGTGTTTAAATATTCACCTTTGACAAGCTGGAATCAGAGTTTTGACTTTTTGCTCTTAAGAAATTACTCAAAACGATCAATTATCAAAATAGTTGGTGGTTAATTAAATAATTAACGGTAATCAATTAATTGACTCATTGTTGCAGCTCTGATGTCACTGGATGTAAAAATATCCTCTAACTCAACTTGTTCTGTTGAAGAATTGTCTCATATGGATGTTTTGATCACTACTTATTTAGTTACTTATAGTTACTAGTTACTTTGCAGAAAAGTACAGTATATACATGCATGTAAATATAGGTATCATTTAGTTTTACTTGATACTTGAGTACATTTAATATCAGATACTTTAAGAGTTTTACTCAAGCATGATCATGCAGCTTGTAATCTGTAAAGTAACTAGTAACTAAAGTTATCAAATACAAGTGAAAATCACTGATATGAATAGTACTTGTACTTCATGGTTAAAAGTAACTGATACATATATTTACATGTATGTATATACTTTACTGTACTTTTCTGCAAAGTAACTGGTAACTAAAGTTATCAAATAAATGTAGCGGAGTAAAAAGTAAAATATTTGGCTTCAGAATGTAGTGGAGTAGAAGTATAAAGTAGCAGAAAATGGAAATACTCGGGTAAAATTGTACTACAGTACTTGAGTAAACGTATTTAGTTACATCCCATTACTGAGCAGTAGTTACACGTGGTGCTGTCAAAAAAGGTTTGAGTAAAAGTAATGATATGTTGTTAAAATATTACTTTTTAAATAGTGAAAGTCACTCATATGAATAGTAGTCGAGTAAAAGTCTTAAAATATCTGATATTAAGAAGTACTTCAGTATCAAAAGTAATTTTCTGGGAATAAAAGTATCAAAAGTACAAGTAAAACTTAATGATACATATATTTACATGTATGTATATACTGTCCTGTACTTTTCTGCAAAGTAACTAGTAACTAAAGTTATCAAATAAATGTAGTGGAGTAGAAGTATAAAGGAGCAGAAAATGGAAATACTCAAGTAAAGTAGAAGTCCCTCAAAGTTGTACTTAATACAGTACTTGAGTAGATGTACTTAGTTACATTTCATCATCGGTAGCAGCAGCAGTATATGTAGCACTGGAAACATGTCGTATTTACAGGACACTTATTACAGTAAGTATTATAACAGAAGTACTAGAGTGAGTATTAATGTAGTATTTTCAGTGTGCTTATAGTACTCTCAGTATAGCAGTAGCAGTACTGTTAGAGAAGTAATACTACAGTAGGCTTTGTAACTGTAGTATTAATATAATACAGTAGTTACAGAAGCAGTACTAAAAGATAGAGTGATAGACGTAGCAGCAGTAGTCGTAGTACTTTTGTAGTATTTACAGCAGTGCTTGCAGTACTCCTCTAGTACAGCAGTATTAGCAGTTGAAGTAAAGCAGTAGTGGTTCTGTTGACCCGCTCCCGCCTCGTCCTGCCGAGGCCTTTCCTCCGTCGCCGCTCATCAACATCCAGCGTGAACACGGAGGAAGTCTGACCGGACTGAAACCTCCGCTGACGTGGAGCTGCTCTCCTTCATCACCAGGCTCAGATCTTACTGAGATAATAGCACTGAGCCCAGAACCGCCTTCGAGACACGACTTCAGTTTAACATTTGAGTCCGTGAACACGAATCCTAACGATTCGTGATTTAATTGAGATCACAATCGTTCCCTTAACCTCCTGACAGTTTCATAAACTGAAAGTGTGTTTTCCTCAGCTTGACCAAAGTGCTTTTGTTGCCTAAACTACAGAGCGGACGCACTATTTCACGTCCTGTTCTTCCTGTTAGCCTGGTTGTTATCTGTGCTAACGTAAAAAGAGGAGAGCTAGTGTGCATAATGTAAAGTCACGACGCCGAACTGTCCGGTCATGGAGTAACGTTAGCTTGTCAGACGACTTACATGAGGCTGGTTACATCTGAATACATTTTTTTTTTTTAAATAAGAGGCCGTACCGCTGTAATGTTTATAATCTTTCTCAAAACTGCACCTGTACGGTTTGTCCTCCGGTAACATTTCCAAAGACGCTGACTGTGTGGCACAAAGTGTTCCTGAAGCCGCTGATCCTCTGATCATATAAAATGTCATCCAGTGATTGTCGCCGTAGAAGAAAACAAAGTGTTGACAGTTGATTTGTAGTTTCATCTCACAGCACTTTACATGTACCACGTTAGTTCTGTAAGACAGTGAACACATCTCCAAGTTGATTTTAAAATATCTTTATTTAAACATGATCCAGAAAAAAAAAATACATCTTTTAAAGTTCCTGCAGATAGCAAACACTTTGTGAGCACTTCAGGCAGGTTGTTCGGAGCACAGACGGCCAGAGGAGTGAAGCCACGTAACAAACAGTTCGTTCAGCACAAAAGGACACACACTTTAACACTGGAGGCTAACAGCTCTGAGCCCGAAGCTAAAACACTCGGAGGAAACTCTTCCTCCTCACTCCTCCCCTCACTCCTCCCCTCACTCCACTAACACTGAGCTGAAAAACACAGCAAACTGCTCAACGTTTACTCTTATAGACTTCACCACACTTCCTAGACAGCATCAAATCTGACCTATCACACGCAGACCCGTCCTACTTCTAATGTAAACAAATCCCAACATCCGGACTATTTCATCCTCAGCCAAAGTAACATTTTCTATTTTATTACAAGAACTTTTATAAATCTGTAGACATAAAATCAGGCCGGTCCTACCCAGAAAAATGTTTGTGTAGGTCGTCCGTGCAACCAGTTTATCACAACCCATACTGATGTTTGAAGGTAGGGGGCATTTCCTAAGGACAGCAGTGGATATTTCCGTTGTTCTAGTGGCGACAAACTGGGTGGTTTCAAAGGACAGCAGCAGACATAATCAGCTATTTTAGTGCTGTCGAAGCCGTGCGTGTATTTAAGGACAGCAGTGGACATTTCCAGTAAGTTTTTGGGGTGTAGAACCAGCTTATTTTTAAGGACAGCAGCCGACATGATCAGTGATGTTATTGGCATCAAAGCCACTGTTTTTTAAGGACAGCAGCCAACTTACTGAAGCAGACTACTTTGTTTAACATCACCTGTGTGCACTGCCGCAGGATCCTCGACCGTCCAGCGTTTTCTGAGATATGAGGACGTGTTAGCAGCTGGTCGCTGAGATCACCTGCAGATTGACATGCGTCGTCACGCCTGGTGAGTACAGTCTTATGTATTAAGCCCTTTGATTATTTACTGGTGGTTCTGATGCGTCCGTAGTGTTTAAATATGGAGATATACTAACTTCTGTACATTAAATGTAGGTCCCAGAGTTTAAATATAATTGGTTCATCTGTCAGTAAAGTTAGAGGTGCAATATCACCAAAGTAACTGCTTACTGCTGCTAACTTTAGCTGCTAGTTAGCTCAGTTAGCCGTGCAGCTAGCGGTATGGACTGGAGGCTCTGGGACCAGGAAACTGTTGGTGTTCATACCACTAACAAAGGAGCTTTGGATCAACACGTCAGGGCTAGCTGGTTAGCATGCTAACTTCAGGTGATATCGCTGCAGCACTGCACATAGACTTCATAACATCAAAACTGTTATTTCTTCTGTGGATAATTTTAATGTTTTCAAATACAATTCTTATAAATGGCACCTTTAACCTTAATTTTTCTATTGTACAACATTGCATTTGTGTTATTTGCACATCGCACCACACCCAAGTACATATTTATAAATATATATGAAATAAATCAAATACTTGCAGTGTGGTGTATGATATATGATTTTGTTTAGTATAAATATAAATTATGAGGATCGAGTTTGGACTCCTGAGTTCAACTCCTCGCGGACACAAGCTCAAGCTTGGCGTGATCTATTTGAGAAAGGCATCCAGTCTGTGGGAAATGAGTCCTAATGTTACCTGGTCACCTGATATAACCTCACCTTTCCTTACTTCCTGTTCACACCTTCAGTAGCAAACTGTAGCTGCACTGATAATCACAACCAAGCTCCTGTACTTTCAGTCCTCTACACTTTCTTTGCAATAATTAACACACACAAAGCACTTTTGGACCATTTGTACACACAATTACAAAACTTTTTTTTTTTTTTAACAAATGCTTGATAAGTCACCTCTTCAGACAGAAACATGAGACAGGTGACATTTCTGTTCAGGTGAAGCTGAAACGTCAGAAGCATTGATCAGCGAGAGAGAGGCACGAAGAAGACAAGGCCATGGAGGCTTCAGAGGAACAGCCCTTATTTTTCAGATCTATGGCAGTATCATAATAATGTAATAACCCTGATACATGCTGTTCTCCTTTGTCTCTGTATGGGAGGAGTTCAAAATGTGGCACTTCATCTTTGCCCTGCTTATCGGTAAACAGACGTCCAGTCGAGCGTGTCGGGAGGCCTTTTCTGAACCGTGACTGTCCGCTGAGCTGCACAGAGGCCAGCAAACTGCAAACTTTAAAAAATTAATTTGCAGTGATCACTACAGCCGCCCACCATGTGCTCTGGTGGAAAAAGATTGTAGGAGGAACATGAAAAAGCTGAACATTTGATTGCTGAAGTGTCAAAGTAACAAATGATTTGGAACAAGGTCTGAAGTCATGTTCGACGAGAAACAACTCAGTATTTACTGCGTGGACGCCAGAAATACGGCAAGCCAGAGGGGACTGTGATTACTTCAACTTAACGAGCTTCATATTCCCACGTTCACAAAGAAACGCTGAAACAAAACAAAAAACTGTTCACAAAAAAAGTGAAAGATGGACTGTTCGTCCAGATCACAAAACAACCGACATGATGATGAGAAAAGACAGAAAGGAGGTCGAAGCAGATAAATGAATATATCCTTTTTCATTTAAAGGGTCAAAACTTGAACTTAATGGTGGGAAACAGGCCAAAAGCAGGCGCCACTTGTAATGTTAAGATGCATTAAATATTAACACCTTATTAATAATCAATAATTCACAGTTAATTTACATTTTCTTCTTGCTGGAAACCTCTGGTGGGTCAAACTGAGCCACTGTGCCAGTCCTGGCCCACTGCTTGTATTATATTTTCTTTTTTGTTATCCTTTTTATGTTTGTTTCATGTTTATGTATGAGCTGTAAAAATTTACATTTTTGTAAATGTGAGTATTCAAAATATATTTGGGTATATTTCTATAAGCTGATCAATAAAGATAAAACAAAAAACATCTGGTGGCAGTGCGTGGTTACCTGTGGAAGCGTAGCATTTTGTTTTCCAAAGCATAAAAGTATAATTTATCCAAATAATTTATTTAATGTACTGTAATCATAATCTCAACCTAACCTGCAGTAGCTGCCGTTCTGTCTGTGGTTTCTGTACAAGATGGCGAGCAAAGCTAGTACGTTTTGTAACTGACAGTCAGCTGGCTCGTTGTTGGCGGGTCACAGCCGTCACGGCGTCGTGATAACGCAGAGTTAGCGTCTCTGCAGCTTCATTCTCTTCAGCTCACGTCAACGTTCAGCTTTCGACCCAAAGCTAGCTGAGTGTCCCATAATGTATAACATCCGAAAGGCTAGCGAGGCGAAATCTTTTGAAAAAGATGCAACACATTTTGGAAAAGTTACATCCCATACAGAGAGCAGCATGTATCTGGGCTACAATAAATGAGCTGAGAAACAAAATTCATATTATTTACAGAAGACATGCAAGCATCAGGCGCACCGAAACAACAGACACACCAGGCCGTTGGTTATGATTTGAGATTTCAGGTGTCAGTAATTTAAACGTGTTTTCTCAGAGAAAAGATTCAGCCGCCGTCAGATGAAGTGACACGCGGCCATTTTGTTTTCAAACCACAGCTGGTAAAACTCTGCTACGTTCAGACAGCCTGAAATGATTTGTGACGTAAAATCACACAAAGAATTTTAAAAACATGAAAAAAACATCCAAACATTTCTGCCAGTGTTGGAAAACTGCGGAAACAGAAAAATACAGGAAAACTGAAACATTTACGTCTTGTGGTTTTTGGTTTTTGTTGGCACTGTTTGTTTGTTTGTTTGTTTGTTTTTGAGCAATTGAGGATTTTCATTCCAAAATGCTACATATCCATTTTCAGAAAACAAAAAGGTACTAAAACACCAGAGTACTCGTCGTTAACGTGGATTGTTTTTAATGGATGCAGTCGATTTGTTCGTCAGTTATTTTGGATTTCAGCTTTTGGAATGAAACCTCCAACATTTCATCGCTACCCAACAGAAAACATCAGGAACTACATGTGTTTACACTGTTTGTTTACATAAACAGAAGACTTTTTTTTAAAGAATTAATATTTCACACAGAGTTATGTATGTTGTCAGGTCTGATGATGCTTGCTGCTCATCAGTTTGGATTTTTTTCACTGTTGATTAATATAGAAATGATTTTATTGATTAAGCATTAAAACATTTATTCTACATGAGGTCAAATGAAAGGACAGTTGTTGTGAAATGTATGGTGGCCAAGAGGGCCAAACTTAAAAAAAAATATCTACCATAACAATAGAAGAATTTGAAAATTATGTCTTTAAACAATTTAAATATTCATAAATGATCCGCCTCTCTGATTCAAGATTTAATTTAAAGTCGTGGCTTATTTCCATAATTTGACAAGTGCAAAGTCTTGAATATAGAAAAGTGATGATCGCACGAGAGGAACGAGTTAGTTTGTGTTTTTACATCTTTAGTTTTCTGATTGTCGAAGAGAAGAAGCCGACCTGATAAAAACTCTTTGAGTCCAGGCTGAAAACTGTGGACGTGCATCGCAATAACCACAGAATTATACATTTTATTTTGAAGTTATGGAGTTACGAGATGAAATAATTAAAAGAGATTATCACCCAGCTGGAGAAATAAATCGTTTGTTATAAAATTTTTGATTACGAAACAAGCACCTGATCATTGATCAAATGATTGTGAGATCCTTAATCTGTAATTATCAAACAAGGATGTCGTATTCTGCCATAAAATATTCAACACAAATGTAAAATTTGAAGGAAAATGGAACGATTCAATAGAAGAATCTGAAAACTGCGTTCACGTCATAAAACATCCGTTACATTTTGAAAATAGACATTCTTGCTTCATAATTACAAAAAACTGATCTGAGATCAAATTAAAAACAAGGAGCTCATGAGTTCAAGATCAAATGATTAAAGATCCTGACTTCATAATCACGCAAAAAAGTAATTAAAGAATCCTTTCAAGAAATAAAAAATGATGTTGAAATCTTCATAATAATGAAGATGTCGTGTTATCTTCAACATAAAAAAGATCACGTTGTCCTGATACTTTAAAAGCAAGACGAGGACCTCAGGGATCTTGCAAAGCTCGTAGCTGAAGCTAATTATGAAGCTAACGAGGTATTTTTCTCATAATCGTGAGATACGGTCGAAGTAATTATGAGAAGTTTCATCAAAGATTTTGAATGCGACACACTTCCACAGTCAGCAGGCGGGTTTACAGCTTAAACTCCAAATATCCTTAAAAACGATGTTCTGGGTTGAACGGGCTGCGATTTTAAACGTTAAAACGTCTCCTCACTTATTTTAATTTGTGCTTTCTTTATTTTTGTTACTGCTGCAGTTTTTTCGGAGGCCGAACGCCTCCCGTCCTCAGAGCTCACTGACCCTCTCGCTGAGGGTCTCCAGCTCCTCCTCCTGCTCTGAGTAACGCTCCGGCCCGCCGTCGCAGCGCGGGCCGTTGACGACGGGGTAGTCGAGGCCGCTGAGCTGGGCGTGGTGGTGCCAGCGCAGGTCGTCGCTCTCGTGGGTGATGTAGCGCTCGTTCATCCGGGACTCCAGGTTTCTCAGGTCCAGCCACATCTGGTAGTCCTGGTGGAGAAAACAAACACACCCTCAAACAAACAGTCCACAGACACAGAAGCTGATTTTTCTTCTGATCGGAAATTATTTTTTGGGCTCACGAAGGATCACCACGTCCACTGGTTCGTCCATCGCTCCACTTTCTGGTGTTTTTTATTCACACGACGCAAAATCAGAAATTTGACGGAGAGCTGGAAATCTTTGAAACATTCAGAACCCTCGACCCGACCCGCTTTATGACCCGTAAGCAAAGAAGAGGAGGAACAACAGTCGGTTCACTTGAACACAAGAAATCTCAGCTCTTAAGTTTTTGTAATATTTCTGGAGACTCCTTCGTTTCTCAGGGTCTTCCTCAGCAGAAGGAGTTTGCTCGGTTGTCATCTCGTGATCTTTAAAAAAGTTTTGTAAACGACTAAAATGTGAGCTGCTTGTATTCAATAAAAGCCTCATGGCATTACCTGTAGAGCTGCAACCAACAGTTATTTTAAATGCAGATTATTCGACTAATCGTCTCACTTCTAATATTCTTTGCTTCTCTCTCTTTTATACTTAATTAACTATGAATATAACAGATTCAGAAATAATAAACAATAACTCGTCGACTTTATGGAGCTCTGACCTGTAACCAGGGGTGGCTGAGCGTCTTGTCCACACTGTATCTCTTCCTCATCTTCACTTGCAGCAGGTTGTTAATCAGGTCGATCGCTGCGAGAAAGAAAGAAAGAAAGAAAGAAACAGAGAAGAAGAAGAAAAGGAGGAAGTGATGAGAAAATGTCAGCGAGGGTCGTAACAGGAGGACGGAGGGGGGAGGAGGGGGATGTAGAGTCGGGGCCCCCCTGTGGTGAGGGGCCAGCCGGGGCTAATGAGCAAAGCTAACATGATGTTAACATTTCTTCAGGGGTCAGCGGTCTGAACAGCTCGGGGGCCCCGGGGCCCCTCAGGCCTACAGGGGCCTCCATCGCTTGGCATTATGCACATGAATGGACCACCACATGAATACCACCCGATTCTGCCGGCCCGGACTCTCACCGCCTCCCAGCGCCCAACATATCCCTTCCTCATTCTTCCTCAGAGGAGTCACATGACCCGCTCTGGTATGAGGCGGAACGACGGCGACGTCAGCCGGTCCGACCCGAGCTCAGAGCTCAGAGCTCAGAGTGGGACAGCTGCAGCTCTCAGGCTGGTTTTCCTGAGACGATGAACATTTTTCCTGCTGCGATGTTTTCTACCATTTCATGTTTATTATCTAATCGTTAATAACAAATAATTTACAACATTTTGAGAAGGGTTTGCACTCGAACACGAACATACTGAGGTCAAAGCATCAACAACAGCAGGGAGAGGGAGAGGGAGAGAAAGTCACCAGACTCCCTTTAAAAATCACTCAACTTTGTGAGTGTTGAGTCCAGAGAGACTTTGTGAGGCTGTTTCTGACAAACTCTTCTTTATTTAGACCGTCTTTTAAATTCGGCATGCTGCAGCCTCCTCTATTAGTTTATTTAATAACTTTTATAATCATTTATTAAGGGTTTTTTGAACGTAAGTGCACATGAAACTAAAGCTGCAACTAACGATTATTTTAACTGTCGTTCGTCTGTTGATTCTTCTCTGGATTAATCGACGAGACTTTTGGTTGATAAAATGGTGAAAAATGTCCTCAGATGTCTCGTTTTGTCCTCAGAGGAGGAAAGAAACCAGGAAACATTCACATGTAACAAGCTGAGAATGAAGGCTTACAAAATAAAACACCTGGTGCCGACTCGGGCTGCACAGCAGAACAAAGTCAGCAATATTAACAATAGATAGGCAAACAGAGAAAAAGGTTATTGTGCAGCCGGAGCAGGAAAATCATCTGATCTCATCCAACACAAACATTAAAAAACAAGCTGAGCTGGCTCGAGCGTCTCATTAGGATTCCTCCTGGGCGCCTCTCTTTAGAGGCTTTCTGGGCCTGACCAGAACTCGGTGGAGGGATAACACTGGGAACGCCTCAGGATCCCTCCTGAGGAGCTGGAAATCCATAAGTGGAAGAAAATAGATCAATAGATGAGGCGCTTCTCACCATCTCAACATCAGATTAAACTGCTTCCTGCTCCATGTTTCTGTGGTGGAAGCTGATTCTACGCTCCTGAAACAAAACCTGTCGTTTGACATCGTGAAGTTTCAGCGTGCCCTAACTTTACCGTCTTCACCGAGGACAGCTGACTCATGTTTGCTCGTGGGCAGAGGAGAAAATGAGTTTCTATAACAGAAGCTCTTTAAAGTGTCTCCTGTTAAAGTGATCTTTGAAAATGCAGATTTGTTGACGCACTAAGAGTTTATTCTCTGACATTTAATCCTCCCGCGGCTGACAGCAACGACTTTTACAACATTTATTCTGAAGCGGCAGCTCAAGTCGCCGGTGGCGGGATTGAGGAGGTGGAGGGGAGGTTAAGAGCGCCTTGGGGATCCGGCCGAGGAGCGAGTGAGTCAGGCTGATTTAAATCTGTCTCGTAGTCAACAGGACAAATCCAGCCAACACACAAGGCGGACGCATTTAGAGACAATGACGACAACTAAGTGAGTCACGCAGCAGCAGAGAGCAGCTCGAAACGTCTTCAAGGACGTGTCGGAGGTATCGAGCTGCAGCGGCAAGAAGTAACCCCGGCTGATGTTTGAGGACAAAAAATAACCACAGGAAGCAGAGACGGAGCGTCCATCTTTGATCAGCCTCACGGGGGACGCTCACACTGTTTATATCTGTTGGTACAGGAAGCCTCTGCAGGCCTCAGGCTTTATAACATGATGTCTACGTACCCTCCTGGGAAACCTTCTTCCAGGGATGAGGAGGGTACATGAAGGCAGCGTTCTGGATCTGATCGTTGATGTCTTCGTCTTCGTTGAAGGGGAACGTCCCGCTGAGACTGCAGAGCATCGAAAACAAGGAGTTTAATATGAAGTACAGAAAGCACACGACAGATTTCACCTGTAAGTCAGTGAATGATTGTGGCCCAGCGACGGTTTCACTGTAGTCACAGCAGTTCAGGTTTCATCTGTTTCAGTGTTTTGTTTGTTAAATTTCAGTCAGGACGTGAAACAGACGAGGAAGTGAACAATCAAAGGTGAGAGAAAGAAAGAAAAACGCTGGTGCAGCCGTCACACGAGCGTCCTACCTGACGTAGATGATGACGCCCACCGACCACATGTCCAGAGAGCGGTTGTAGCCTTTGTTCCTCAGGACCTCGGGAGCGAGATACGCCGGCGTGCCGACCACCGAACGCCTGAACGACTTCTCACCGATGATCCGAGCGAAACCGAAGTCACACAGCTTCACCTGGAACGAGAGGACGGAGGTGGGTTAGATACGACTTTCAATTTCCGGCTGATTTAAGATTAAACTCTGAGGATCTGCCCGGCTCGTTCACTGCACCACGGACACTGACAGATATCTGCTCCTGACCGTCCGTCCTCGCAGCTCTAACTAATTTAAGTTGTGGGTAATATTTGATATTTTTCCCCGTCACAGCCGCAGCAGGGAGGAGACGGGTCAGAGGAAAGTCTTAATTAATCTGAATGATACATTTTGAATCCGTCCTCCTGTTGGCTGTGCAGCAGCAGTCGGTGTTTGGATGGAGGGCGAGTGTGATGAAGCTGCTGACAGTGAAGAGCTGTTGGCTGCTATCTGTGCCGGATGATTCACACACACTCAGGAGGAAGATGGAAGTGATCGGGGAAACGCTGGCTCGCTTCGCGGACGTGTTGTGATGAATCAGTCCTCCTCAGTCGGCGCCGCTCTCCGCTCGTCTATTTTGGGTGACGCCGTCGCTATCGAGGCCGTCGCTCTTCATTCAGGTGCAGATTCAGACGGAGGCGGACCGACCCGGTGTCCAGGCGTCAGTGTCGCTCGAACCTGCAGCAGCATTGTTGTTGTTTTTCAGATTTGTTCCCTTGATTGACACGTCCGTCCACCGTACCTGGACCCGTCTCACTTTGCGACAGCACATCTTCTCCTGTCACATCATCAGCTGTCAATCAACACATCGCTCCGATGCTGAACCAAAATATCTTGTTTTTACCATTTTATTTATACACCTGCTCGATAAACAAGATTCAACACGTGGATACGGAAGATTTGGCGTCGTTGGAAAATGTTTTTTTCTTTTTACACAAAATGGACAAAGATGAGCTGATTTTCTGTTGTCGGCCGTGTGAGCTCGGCCTCGCTGAAGTCTGGATGCAAAAGTTTGGGTTTGGAGAATCAATTAAAATCAGAAAACGAAAGCCAGCGTGCCGGTCAGACGACGTTAGCTCTGAAGCTAACAAACATGAGCCCGTCAGCGCCTGCAGTCAGTGTTTTGGGGGTTTGGGTTTCATGTGTAAGACGTTCAGCTGTGTTTGTTTCCTGATGTGTTAGCAGGAGTAGCAGCTCTGCAGATGATCCGCGGTACGTAAAGTGTGAGAGGAATCCTGAGGCAGCCGGCCCGATGCATCACTGCAGTCTGACACAAACAGCTATTTCTGGAGAGGAGACTGAGAACTGCAGAGAGCTGCTGATAGTTACACTGACGGCTAATGGACCGTCTGCGTCGCTCATTGTTCTCTTTGTATCATCACATTTTCCTCCCGTCGGTTCAGATCCGCCCACTCCCACCTGCCCCGCTGTAACCTCCGCCTTCCCGCCTTTTCACCATCATCTGACCTCTCCGCCCACCTGCACACCCGTTCTCCCTCTCCTCCATCGGCTCGGGAGCCTGAACAGGATCTTCTGCTTTAACACTTTCTCTGCTCCAGACTGAATTAGTCAATATGGAAACAAATTCAAAGGAGAGGTTCATAGTTTCTAATTCGAAAGAAGCGTTACGTACGATTCAGGACAGAATGGAAGGAAGTGAGTGTGGAAAGCTTCACGACTGCAGTCAGTCCTCAGTGGAGGGTTTTGGGGCGTTAATGTATGATTTGCTTTTATGATTTTTGTACAGATATTTTGTTTTGTTTGTTTCATCCTCTGACAAATACACACACTAAGTTCTTCAGAACCGCGGCTCGTTTTCTTTCTCGTCGCCTCGGCGATAATATTCACCGTATTTTTGTCTCTATGGATAATTTCATCACCATCATCCTCCTCGCTCTGATGTCAAATAAAAAATAGATAGTAAACCACAAAGGGTCGGTGTCCATCATACAGTGGCGGTCGTCAAGATATTGTTGTCATAGAGACGAGATGCACGTGCACAAAAAGCTCCATCTCAGCGCTCCTGAGCGCACAGCCAGCACTTTTTACCTAAAAATATGTGGACACGGGGCCTTAAAGTCTGATCTAAACAAATAAACACAAATAAACTAAAATCAAAAATAATTTGAAGTTAAAGGCAGCTAACACACACACACACACACACACACACACACACACACACACACACACACTGTACCTGTGGGAAAGCGTCTGCAGAAGCCAGCAGGACGTTCTCAGGCTTCAGGTCACAGTGGACGATGTTCTTGAAGTGGAGGTGACGCAGAGCCACGAGGATCTGACGACACACACAAACAGACCAGTGTGATTAAAACACTTCAAATGGCAAGTGTGTGTGTGTGTGTGTGTGTGTGTGTGTGTGCGTGTGTGTGTGCGTGTGTGTGTGTGTGTGTCACCTGTGTGACCAGGAACTTGGTGATCCTCTCCGGCAGTCGTCCTTTCTCGCTGGACAGGATCATCTCCAGCATGTCTCCGTGCAGCTTCTCCATGACGACGAACACTCGCTCCGGCGTCTCAAACATGCAGTCCAGGTTGACCACGCCCGGGTGGTGCAGACTCTGGAGGAGGAGGAGGAGGAGGAGGAGGACTGATCTTCACTGAAAGCTCAGGTTGGGATTAGGTTTCTAAACGTCTAAGTCTTTCCCTCTATAACTACTGCAGTCTGCCTGTGAGATGTGGTGGAGCAGAATATAAAGTAGCTTAAAATCAGAACATTTCAGTTTTCTGGTTGAAGAAGAAGCAACAACAGAGACACTGAAGTGGACCTGAACCTCTGGGACGAGCGGAGATATTGGCAGCAGATCAGATCAGAGCTGAGCTGAGCGGAGGTGAAGTGAACAGGCAGCTCTGCAGGTGTGTGTCGCAGCAGCAGCAGCGTCTGCAGGTTGAGCAGCGCTGGAATATTACAGGATGTCACACCCCTACAGTGTTGCCACGGTAATTAAGTCGTTCGCGACAGGAAGTCTCACTCACTGCCAACAGGCTCCTGAGCGGCGCCGCTGTGTGTGTGAGTGTGTGTGTGTGTGTGTGTGTGTGTGTGTGTGTGTGTGTGTGTACCTGCAGGATGGCCACCTCGTTGCGCAGCTGACTCTCCTGTTTGGTCGGGAAACGCAGTTTGTCGATGATCTTGATGGCGACGTCACGGCCGGACTTCCTGTGTTTCCCTGAAACACACGAACATCAACGTTGGGAACACACTCGGCTGTTAGCAGTGGTGGAATGTAACTGAGTACATTTACTCAAGTACTGCACTTAAGTATACACTCAAGGTACTTTACTTGGGTATTTCCATTTTATGCAACTTCCACTCCACCACATCTCAGAGGTAAATATTGTACTTTTTACTCCACTACATTTATTCAGATTACAGATTTTTCAAACCCTTTCTGTCTAAATTATTACTTTTACTTTCTTTTCTTTTTCTTTATCTTTAATAAACTAAATCAAGTCATGTTTGGACTCAGCTGACAGGATCGTTATTATTACTATGAACGCAAACAAACTTATAGAGTCTTAGACGCAGATTTAATATTTTTATGTATAAGAAAATAATAAAATAATGAAATAAGGTTGCTTCTAAATATTACAACTTTATTATGAAAATATTGCTTCTTTTCCAAATATTTAGAGAAAAATCTTTTATATAATTTTCTTATTTTCTAAATATTTTGACAAAATGCTTCAGTTCATGTAAAAACTTCTCTTGTTCCCTGAAACATTAAAGTTACAGCAGGTTTAAATGTTCCACCTGCTGAATAACTGAGTGATGCTGCATGTCGACATGGTGTTACTGTCGGGGTGAAACCAGAAGGAGCTTTAACAATAAGCTGTCTGAAGGCCAAAAGTCAAAAGTCAGGCATCAAAAAACAAAGAAGCACTAAGACACGAGGAGGAGACGAAGGACGAAGGGAGGAAATCAAAAGCAAAACACGACACAAGAGGACAGGACTTCAAAATAAAACAGGAAACAGCTTCACCACAAACTTACACCACAACAGTTAACTGACGACAGGTTACCTCCGTAGACGATACCAAACTGTCCTGAGCCGAGAACCTCGTCTGGGAAGATCTGATACACAGAGTTGATGTCCTGAAAAACACAAGAAGGATTCAGAGTCCACCTCCAGGACCACGGAGGACTTCTATACGTCCTATTTTTATCTATACGATAAAAAATGTGACGCACAGAAACCTGGCAAACTGAGTCTGATGCATTTTTTATTTGATTTATATGTGAAAATTCACGATACGAGACAAGATGGAGTCGTCAAGCAGTGAAGACGATGAAAAAAAAAGAAAGTATTGAGTGGATCCAGATCCAGTCAAGATAAGTGAGGATGTTGGATTTCAGTTCCAGCCTCCCTCTCTGTCTGTTTACGTCTTCTTACGTCTTTGTCTCGTCTCGCTGCGTCTGCCGTGCGTGATGTGCTCTGATGGGTCGACATCAGTCTGGTGATGTTGGGAAGGCGGCGTGCGATGACGCCAAATAACAATAATCCATAATTCACCTCAGATGCATCAAACTAAAGTAACGAGGCTGTTTGAAGCTGTGAGGAGGAGAAAGTTCAGGTGTTTGTGTTCAGATACCTGAAACATGTACTGAAGTAACTAAGTATTTGTACTCAGTTACTCCCCCCTCTGGCTGTGTGAGGATGAGTCAGGATGGAACTAGATGAAGATGAAGACGATGAAAGATGTTTATTTAACAAACAGGAAGCTGGTTTTATAATGGCTGCGCTGTGAACACACCTGAGGCCAGACGCTCGCTGGTGTGAGGGAGGTGGAGGCAGGTGAAGCCGGCTGACAGAAAGTGGCTTCAACAAAAGAGCGGATTGGATCAATTCGTCACCTGGTGGACCGCTCAGAGACGGGTTTTGTGGAGGAGAACCCACTGTGCGCCTCCCTCAGTGTAACTCCACAGCGTCAGTGATCTGCCACAGCTTTGACACCAAAACTGCTAAATATTTTCTCCTTGTCTGCAATCACGTCTCCCTCTTCTCCCCCGTTAGCTGACAGCCTAATATCACACCTCCGGCGAGGAGGACAGAAATACAATATTATAAACCTCCTCCCCGAAGCTCGCTGCCTAATTACCATCCGTCGCCATGGAAACCGTTTGGCTGAGTGAGTAATCACAGTAATCTCCATTTGAGGTGCTCGAAAAGACGTGCTCACCTTGGAGACGGCGAGGTGAAGCGCGTCTGCGTGGAAACGGGACTCGCTGTTCTCCGCGGCGGCATTTGCATGAGGAGAGTTTTATGTAAAAAAAAATCTTTATGATGTAAATGTACAGAGACGAAAGGTGAGAGAGCGAGAGAGAGAGAGAGAGAGAGAGAGAGGAGGCGCACAGACAGGAAGGTAGTCTGAGGCCGAGGAGACGTCTGAACGTCAGGGAGGAGAGTTAAAGGAGCAGTCTGTAGCTTCAGGGAAGAAGAGAAAGATCGTCTGTCTAAACAAACTAAATAATCAAACTCTCTTTGTCTTCATGACTGAACAAACAAGCTGGACACAACACACTTTATACTGTTTTACTGTGTTTATATGTGGCGGACCCTGCCACCTTTCTAGCTTTCAAACAGTGTTCTGGGACTTATTTTCCTCTGAGAGCAGCTTGTTTATTCCCTGATGGACAAAAAGTTTGTATTATTATCTCATGTTTGAATTTCTTCTCTTCGTGGCCCTTTAAAGGAAGCAATAATCACCACTTTCTGTTCTCCTGCAAGTTACTTCTAAAATGTAATATATTACATATTGCTAGTTACAATCATTTAAAGGTAATACGGTCCTATAGAGTAATGAGTTACACTACTTTTGCGTTTCTTTCACCAAAATAACTGCAGGAGGACGACTGGGCGTCAAAGATATTAAAAGTTCATAAAGAATATGAACTTTATGAGGCTTCAGACGTCTCTTCTTCAGTTCTTCTGTTAAATTAACTGAACGACCAAACAGACAAAAGTTTAATCATTTATATTGTTTTAACTGTTTTCATTTCAGTCGGTAACACGTGATGAAAGTTTATTATTCATGACAGATAAAAGTTCTCAACTTTTCTCAGTTGTGACAGAAAATAATTTAGGAGAAATGTTTATTCATGAGTTCTGAGAGGAACATATGGAGGTGTGAGAGCCTTTAACGAGCTCTCTACTGCCAGAGTCATTAACCAACAGAGGAGGGAAGTAACTGAGTACAAATACTTAGTTACTGTACTTCAGTCCATGTTTCAGGTATCTGTCCTGTACCTGAGTATCTCTGAGACTTTCCCTCTCTACATCTGAACACAAACACCTGAACTTTCTCCTCCTCACAGCTTCAAACAGCCTCGTTACTTTAGTTTGATGCATCTGAGGTGAATTATGGATTATTGTTATTTGGCGTCATCGCACGCCGCCTTCCCAACATCACCAGACTGATGTCGACCTATCAGAGCACATCACGCACGGCAGACGCAGCGAGAGGAAACAAAGACGTGAGCAGACAGAGAGGGAGGCTGAATGGGGAGAAAAGGCGTGTTAGTGTCTCGTATCTGCAGAGAGTTTCTTATGTTCTCACTTTGTTGCTGCTCGGGACGCTTTACCAACCCAACATGTGGCTGTTTGACGTCCTGGGAATGAGACTCAACTATCAACTATCTTTGTGGTGCGTTCAGGAACAGCTGGGACAAATCCTACTGACTCTACCTTTAACTTTAATAGTCTTTGAATTATATTAATATGACGTGAGCTTCAGTTAGCTTTGACCACAAATGTCCTTCAGAGGGAGACTTTTTACTCTGATACTCTGAGTACATGTCAGAGCCTGTACTCGATTACTTTTACTGGAGTAAAGAAGCTGAGTCAGTACTTCTTACCAGAGTCTGTTTTTACACAAGTACCTGAACTTCTCCTGGAGGACAGACTGTGACTCCTCTGATGAAGACGTCCACCACTAAACGACAGTGTGTGTGTGTGTGAGTGAGTGTGTGTGTGTGTGTGTGTGTGTGTGTCTCACCACATTCTCCTGGATCTGGCAGTTGGACACAGATATACTGATGGAGATTTCCTCTGTTGAGACACAAATATGATCAAATTCATAAAACTTGAGGAAAGTATTAAATATTCGCAGATAACAAGAACTTAAAAAAAGGTGCAAATTAATTTCACCTCACCTTTAAAAACAGTTTTGCTCCCAGAAGCTTCAGTTGAACTAACCTGTGTGTTCACTGTGTGTCAGCTGTGCGTGTTAGTAATAAATGTTATCACAGCCTGCAGCCTGCTGGAGGTTGAGACTCCTCTCAGGTGAACAGAGTCAGAGACCGCAGCGAAACGTTAGTCATGATCAGTTTGACGTCAGTGAAGTCTGAAATATCTGTGATGGGCTTCGTGTGGGCGTCGACGGCCCTGAGGGGATCTGAGCGACTGCAGGAGGACTCGGCAGCATCGTGAGCATTAATACCTGAGCTGAGAGTCTGAACTGCACACGATGACATTTACATCCGTCCAGCTTCACTCCAGGTGGATCCTCCGCCACGCAGACGGCTGCAAGCTGTACATGCGACATCTATTTCCTGTGTGTCCGTCCTGCGAGAGGATCCCTCCTCCGTAACTCTTCCTGAGGTTTCCAGGTCGGTCAGAGGTCGACCTTAAGGTGTGCAAAAGCTGCCCTCTGCTTAAAGGCTGGAAAAATCCTGATCTTCCACGACAGCTGCGTTTCCTCTAATAATCAGAATAAAGATGCCTCGTTTAAACACCTCAGTCGGAGGAGACTTCTCTCTGGTGGGAATAAATATATTCTCGGCACACGCTCGCCTCAGGTAGGAGGAACATCAGAGGTGACGCTGCTTCCAGGAGGCACAGAAACAGACCTGGGCTGTGGCTGATAAGACTTATTTGCTGGAGGTCTTAAAAGACTTCAAGTTGTTGAAACCAAATCAAGAACCACCGGAGAAGTTTGAAGGCGAAGCTAAAAGTCAAGATGAGCCTGACGGGAGAGCGACGAGTGGCGAACATGACGTCCTCCTGTTCCTTCTCAAGAGGACAGCAGCATTACTGCATTCACGCTAACGTCACGTGGAAAGGATGCTGACAGCTGCAAACAAAACTTCCTCTCTTGTTTTTCTGGCAGATTAGACGCTGCACAACAAAAGTTATACTTATATATGATTAAAGCTTCAGCCATGGAAACACAAATCTTTATCGGATTATCGGATAGAATGAAATCTCTAATCAGGATGATTTAAATCAGATTAAAGAAGGATTGTCCATGAAAACGCAGCGTCTGTCTGACAGTGTCACACTGATTCAGCTCTCCACTGAAGCGTTATTCCATCAAATGTGAATATTTTAGATGTCGTTCTGAACGTATGAACACACAGCGCACACATTCAGCTCTGTTATGAGGCTCCAAACAGAGAAAAACACTGATCCGTTGACATAAAATTAATTAAAATTGGTCTGAACTTTTATGGTTACTGAGCTTTTAAAATGGAAATGAAATCCGGTGTCTTACTGTGTCCGCTGCGGTGCGAGCTGCGTGAGATTCCTGTCGAGACGGCCGGCATCAGAGCGTGTTGGATCGCCATCTCCCACATCCGGGCCACATCCTGTCCCACCCCGCTCACCTGAAACCAGTCAGACAAGTTACCTGAGATTGAGTTCAAACTTTTCTTCTAAGTGCATGTTTTCTGTGCGTGTTTACAGTTGAGGACATCTGAACAAGCTTTTGTTTCTATACGACATGACACAGTTGGAGATGCAGCTCAGTGATCACAGGAGGAGCTGAGCCGGACCCTCCGGAGGCGGTGATGGAGAGAGAAGAGGATGCTGTTTAACATCCTGAACCGATGTACCCGTCTATAAACAGAGCTGCATATTATTCACCAGAACGCTGCTGCCGGTCACAGATGATTCAGCTCTCGTCAGGTTCTCTCCGACGTAGTAAACCAGCGATGCCGTGGCGATCTCGAAGCAGTGAGGGTTGGCTCCATCGGGCAGCAGAGAGAAGGTCTGAGCCGGCTCCAGAGACAAGATCTCTGACAGAGGGATCTCCTGCAGACCAGAGAGGATGAAGGAAGTTTGTTCACTTGAAGCGCGCTGGTGAGTGAAGTGGAAGTTTAACACAACAACGAAGAAAAGAGCAAAAACTCCAGACGAGCCGTAGCTGAAGAGGCGGTGACGGACTCGTTTTACCTTGTAGTATTTACTTCCTGTGTCGTTCTGAAACAACGTGATGCATTTACTGTCCAGCCGCCAGTAGTGTCTCTTCCTCTGAAGGAGGCAGAGAGGAGAGAAACTGACGTCACTCGACAGAATCACATTTTTCAACTTTTACAAAAAGAGCTGAAAGAGTTTTGTTTCAAAAGCTTCCGAAAAAGTTTCTTGACCGTCAGAATTTAAACATTTTCTCATGTGACAGTCATCTTTCTGTCCATTAACGTTCCTGATTTAATCATATTGCTGATATTATTAATAATATGGCTAATTTTCATGTCACATCCAGTTCTCAGCACATTTTCCTTCTTTATTTACAAAGAACAGAACAAAGGACGGAACAAAAGACGGAACAAAAGACGGGCCGGCCGACGAACGAACAAAAGAAAACGACAAACAATCAGAGAAATAAAACAACAGACTCAACAAAGCTCGTTCACAGATAATATTCCCCGTGTTTATCCTCAGAGATCAAACTGAAAACAAAGCTGAAAATTATGTTTACATAAGTCTGACTTTTGGGTGGACAGACAGACAGACAGACAGACAGGCGGACAGACAGACAGACAGGTGGACAGACAGACAGGTGGACAGACAGGTGGACAGACAGACAGACAGGTGGACAGACAGGCGGACAGACAGACAGACAGGTGGACAGACAGACAGGCGGACAGACAGGTGAGTACCAGGGTGTCCTTGCTGGTGTAGTGCACCATCCAGCCCTCCTTCATCACGTTGCTGCTCTTCCTCTTCGTGTGTTTGACGGACTGAACCACTCGCATCAGAGGGATGTTGTTACTGGTGGACGGGCTGCAGGGGGCGGGACAAAGCACATCCTGTCACCTGTGTGTGCATATATGTGTGTGTGTGCGTCCTCAGTGTGTGTGTTTCTCTACCTGATGGCGCGGTTGGACTCGTCCAGGTCGGGGTCGTGCATGTCGCAGAGGTCGCTCGGCCCCGCCTCCAGCATCAGACCCCCCTCTGATGTCAGAGCTTCATCCATGTCGTCCAACAGGTCGCCTCCTCTGTCCACGTCATGGTCGTCAAGGCAACCCTCCACCATGACGACGTCTGACTCCGCCCCCGGGCTCAGGAGCTCTGCAAAACACGGAGGAAGTGAGGAGTTAGCGGTAGCATCAAGGTTAGGATCGTGTTAGGTTCAGGTTTCAGTGTGTTTGGAAACTTGCCTCCATTTTTGGAAACCTCTCCCAGGCAGTTGTTTGGTATTTTAGCGGCACATCGTTTGTGACAGTTAAATTTACAATCTGAGGGAGAAACAGGAAGCAGAGCAGCGTCAGGTCACAGCAGGTAACTGTCCGCCGTTCACACTGTGCTGCACGTTCGTTCAGACATCTGGAAACATCATTTATTCACCGAGTCAGCAGGAAGCCTCTCTGTTTGAGACAGGCTTTTTTTTTTTTTTTTTTAACTTTTTTAATGAATGTGTTGTCAGTCTATGTGTAATGTTATGATGAACAATTAAAATAAACTAATAATATTTTTAATTATAAGCATTATTAAGGTGTATGAACTGTTGACAGATTTATATCAGTGCTTGTAAATGTCTTATAATCAGTCCTTCCAGGATTTCGCGTTGTTGCCAATCACCGTGAATTGCAACCTCGCATTTCCACCAATCGTAGCAGTTTTTCTTTGCCTTCAGCGAACTCACTTCCTTGTTTCCGGATTTGAAGATGCAGACATGTGCTCGGCAAACGTCTCACATTTACCTACAAAACTCATTCCTGCAACTTCAAAATCACCTAAAAATATCACAACTTCCACTGTAATCTTTTAGAAAAGCTGCTGCAAAATCAGGTATTTCAGGCTGCGAAATCCTGGAGGGACTGTTTTATGTTGACAAGCATCTTATGAGGACTTATTCACTCGACCTAACAGAAGGACAATATCCATAATAATACCAGAACAACAAGAACCACCCGGTACAGACAGTAAAATGCTGGATTAAACGCTGTTTTCAGCCTGCTAGCTGTGGTGGTAGTTTTACCCTCCTGCTTTAAATTGGGTGAAAGTTTTGTTGTTGCGTTTTACAGACGGACTCTCTCACCTCCCTGGAGTCAAATGTTTGAGTACCATGACTGAACAGGGGCACGTTCAGACACAACACAGGAAAATGTATTGAAAGAGACCTGGTAGTGTGTTGAACAAGTGCACTGCCTTGTAATTACGGTGATTTCTACGCACTTCGCTGCTGATTGGTGACACTTCTGACACACCCGGCTGCACAACGTTTCACACAGTTTCACATCATTAAAGCCGACACTGCGCTCGATAAAAACACAACTTTGTCGTTGCAGTAAACTGTCGAACAGATCTCAGAAAAGTATCTTTAGATGCTGTTTGATCCGTCCAACTCTTTCATGTTGTGACTGTCTCTGAAACTGATTGCGGTTGAAGAGCGTCTGACCTTTGCACTGCAGGCCCTGTCTGAAGAGGCCTTTCAGCAGCTTCTTGCAGTGCTGGCAGACGGTGGGTCGGGTGTACGAGTGGATCAGGAAGGTGTGAGGGACTTTGACCTTCGACAGAAAGATCTTGTCCAGCTCGATGGGACGGCCGATGTACGACTGGGAGCTGGAGCGCCGCTCTCTGCCAGGGAAGTAATCTAATTGGTTCTTCTGCTGCGAGGAGAGGCGGAGACAAAGATCAGGAGATCAGGGTGGAGACAAGCCGGGTGGTAAAATGTTTGGATTCACGTCCGTTTTTATAGACTGTTTTTCCCCAAACCCAAACCTCAGAGCACTGAGGGTCTGAGGTTTTTTTGGGTTTCGAGCTCTCTGAAATGACTGTCAGGACTGTGAAGCGTCTGTTACAGTCATTTGGTTAAAAACAAATAAATCAGAGGCATAAATGCGACACAAGTTTAATGCAGTACAGTACATCAGCGATAGACTCCCTCAGTTTGTTTTAAAGCATCATTAGTGATAAAAGGGATGTGACTTACCTCCATGCTGGGACTGACTGGAGACTGGAGGATGAGATGACGAGAACAAGAGAAAGAAAGACGTTAGAGTCGGGTTTGAATGTTCTGATGGAAGAAAAACAAAAATCTTGTTGTACTTTTTTGGACAACTGACAGTGATAGTAAAGACCAGAACTGCTAACTTCAGGGTTTGCTACAGAAATATGTTGTCCCTTCACCACTCTACTGGCTCTACTAACACTGCAGTTTAGTCTTCTGCATGGATCATCAACAGGTGAGGAAACAGGACCTGTTAGCTTTAGCCTCCATCATCACCAACAACTGATCCACCATCAAGTGCATAATTAAGAACATTTGCAGGGTTCTTGTTTCCGTCAGTCAAATGTTAATTATCTCTGGAGCACCAACAAAACCTGTCGGCCACAGACGGTGAAACCACAGAAATGAGGAGCTTCTTCTGTCGACTTCTGTGTGATATCAAGGAGCCATTGTTTGAAGATGACAGTGAATTTTGATCATAAATCTGCCACAGTCGTGTGCAGATCGAGCAGAAGCAGAAGGGACGCAGCAGCAGTCACTAACAGTCACCATCTACCTGCAGATTTTAATGCACTGACCAGTAAAGCCTCGTCGGTGTAGTGAGGCGGGGGTGAGGGCTCGGCAGAGAGGGGGCGGCCCAGGTTCACCAGCCCCCCCGTCAGGGAGACGTTGGACGAGCGACGCCTCCTCACGCCGCTGCAGTTGTTGGGGATCTTAAAGGCACAACGCTTGTGATAGTTCAGACCGCAGCCTGGACACAAAGACGGACAACGGCGGCTTCATTAACCTGCATTTGACTTGTCTGAAATGTAAAAACTGATGAACAACAATAAATCAGTGAGTCGTACCTTCACATTTGAGTCCCTGTCGTACGAGTCCCCACAGCATCTCTCCACAGTGGTCGCAGAAGGCCGGAGCTCGGTACGAGTGGACAAACAGACAGTGTGGACGGATCTGAAAGTCCTCCACCGTGGCCGACGCTGCAGGAAAATCAAAGATGTCAGGATATGATACAGTTCTGCTGAACATCTTCATATTCAACAAATAATGAGTCTTGAAATTATGGATCTTTGGTGTTCAGCTCGTTAACATGTTTCTGAGTGACCACTTGAGATGAGATCTCACTGTTCAGCACATGGAGAACATCTGCTCAATTAACAAGAAGGCCCAAATAATGAAGAAACTGTCAGAGTCAGTGTTTCACAAAGTTTAGAAAGTTTCTCCTAACTCAACAACTCCCTAAATTGAGCATTTTTTTAAAGGGAGTCTGGTGACTTTCTCCAAGAAGTAGCCTATATTGGTGACTGGATTAATATTTGGGGATGTTAGTGAAGTTTAAAGCTCTGAGCAGTTATAAAATGTCAAGTGTCAGATTAAATTCATACAATGAAGCAGGAGTTAAAATGTCAGCTGAAGCAAAACATGTCGTACTTTTAAGTAAGGAGTCTTTGGCGATTAAGTAACCGTTGAATGAGTTTACCAGAAAATTAGAAGCCAAAATGTTCTGTCTGGAGATTCATGTGCAAACAGCTGAAATCATTATTCTATAAAATGTGATGTTTCCCTCTTCAAGACTTTTACGAGCAACGAAACCAAAAGCAAACAAAACAACAGTTTAGTATTACACACAGAAGTCTCTGCGGTGCCGAGTTATTTTACAAAATGTTTTTTAAATCGTCTCAGAGACGAGCAGCTGCTGATCAGGGTAACTGGGCCCGCGGCCATCACATCCATCCGAGCATAAACATCCTCCAGCTGTTGTCACAAAAACCCAGTTGGGCACTCTGGCAGCGCCGCGAGCTCCTGCTGACCGACCACAACACCACAACACCACAACGCCACAACACCACAGAGGAATCAACCGGCCTGACAAGTAAACTCAAATCTCACAGTTTCTGAAATCTAATCCAGTTTCTGTCATCCTGTTGAAGGTAAGACCTCTCACTCTGTTATGGTTCAACGAGCTGGGAGACAGTTTAGGATCAATATCATTCTGAACATCTGTTTTGTTTGTGTTCTTCTCTGCCGTCTCAACGAGCTCGTGACGACACGTTGTCTAAGTTTTTAGATTAGAGTGCGGATATGAAAGCTCAGTTTTAAGGAATATAATCACATCTATCTTTAAATCCTTTTGTAATTTGAGCAACACTCCCACACAGTGACGGCTGATTGAGGCTCCACAGACACATGTTGGACCTGCACAGGTGTTTTCACTCTCTGTACCTGATTAGAGCTCTTCTGAGGACTGAGTGAGCCTGAAGTGAAAACAGCTGTGAGGTCTGCAGCGTCTCTAACACAAGCGCTGTGGCTGTCTCAGTGTGAAACCTTCAGTGAAACTTTCAGTTCTTCAACGTGACTTTTAAAATCTCTTGTACGACCGACTCGAGCGGTTCTTGCACTCTGTCAGTAAATCACATTAATACAAATGTAAGTGTGATTTTAAATAATATTTACTGTTTGACTTTCTTACCATCGACACCATGTTAACTTTTATCAACTCTGCAACTTATTTACCAAATTTTCTCTGACTTTCTGAGTTGTTGCTCCGACTTGAGAGGACATTCAGGTGAGTTTTCCCAGTGGGAAAGAGCACGAACACACAGTCATCATCTCCTCCCTCCTTTCTGATGAAAGTCAGCTGAAGTTTCCACAGAACATCTCTGGAGCTTCACAGTAAAACAGAGTTGCAGCATTCTGCTAAACAGCTGAAGCAGCTGGAGATGATTTAAAACGGAAAAAACAACCAAATCTGATCTGGAAAGACGTTTTTAACAGCTGAATTCTTTGCTGTGGCTGCTGAGCTAAAAGTGTTAGCATGCACTCTGTCTGAAGTGGGTGCACAAGCTCGACCGAACATCGAGGGTGTAAATAACATCTTTTTAAATCAGTTTGGGATCTCGGGGCTTCTGCAGACTTGGATTACAGCAGACGAGCTGTGTGGAGACATTTGATGTAACGGCTGCTGGTGCTGTTTCACTGTGAAGCTCCAGAAATGTTTTGTGGACTTCACCTGACTTTCCGTCAGCATGGAGGGAGGAGATGATGACTGGATTTTACTTTTTGGGTGAACTCATCCTTTAAATACAGTCGGGTGACGGGTGAGAATGGATGTTGCTCACCTGTAAAGAGCAGCTAAATAAAGCTGCAGACTCTGTTGGATTAACTGAACTAGCACCAAAAATATTAAATGTTTGATTCGGTGTAATTGATGTTCTTGCACAAACACTCAACAAACTCCTCAGCAACAAACAGGAGACAACAACCACATGATTTGACATTTGTTTTGATTTTAAACAAATTCTGATAAAATATCGTCTTTACTGTGACACCAAGTTCTGGCACCGATCCTGTTTTGTGGACTACGAAACTTCAGCCGACTTTCCATCAGAGGTAGTCTGGTGTTCAAACACACTGACAGGAGGAAGAATATAGAATAAAAGTGGAGTTCTGCTTCAACTCGCCAGAGATGGAGCGAGAGAGAGCGAGCGAGAGGAGTGGAGGGAGATAAACAGAACCGGAGAGACAAAGAGTAATGAATGGGTTGTTAGCGGGTATTTTGTAAATGTTTGGGAGGTATGAGAGGCTCTTAGCGGGCGCAGATGGACCGAGTGTTTGTTTGGTTGGCCAGCAGGGCTTGGCAAGGCATGATGGGTAGTTTGGGATATCGTTTTCGCTCTCTTTCTCTTTCTCTCTCTCTCTCTCTGCATGTATTTCTGAATCTCCCTCGCCTTTTTCGTTTTCTTCCCCACACACACACACACAGCAACACTCGGCGGCCCTGTGCGGTGGTCCTCCAGCAGAATACGGCTCTGATTAGACATTCTGCTGCAGGAAATTACCTCCATTTATTCAAATTATTGTTTATGCCTTTTGTTTGGAGGGCCAACATACGTTTGGAAGTCTGAACAAGCTCCCGAACTGTTATTATATGCTTCAGAAAATGACTTGTGCGTATGTGTGTGTGTGTGAGGGTTTCCTAGGTAGTCTGAATATAAATGCCTGTGTTTATGTGTGCTGGAATTAGGAGCGTTAAGGAGCGCTCGCTGCTGGCTTGTTAACCCACCACCACAAAACAAACACCGCGGGTGGAGAAACTGTGAACCAGCAGCCGGGTGTGGCGTCTAATAATTATATTCATGTTTTAGCTGATTAGCTCAGTAACTCTGTGCAACAGCAGACTAAACTTTAATTATGAGATATCAACATTCAGCGCAGAGATCAGATTTAATAAAACTCTGAACATCTTCTATAAACATTTCTGCACCTAAAAACTCTCTGAGTATCATAAACTCATCATCACTACGTTTTCAAATGTCACTTGAGAGAGCTGAGAGGACTTTTCGCTGCCGCTAACTGCTCATGCTAATGCTAGCTTGTACTTTGTTCTGCCATTTTGTTTCATAAAACATCCAAAAGACGTTAATTCAAAGTCGCTGCAGACGGTGAAGGACGTCTAAAAAAACTTTCATTTTATGACGGCCAGGTTTCACTACAGGGAGGATTCAACCCGAGCCTGAATCTCAGCAGCCTGCATGAGGCGTGCTCTTTACCAGGAGAGCTATTAATTATATCAGCGTTATTAAATATCATGTTTTGGTCATCAGATACTAATATTATAAACATGAATTCAACTTGTTAGGCTTAAAAAGGTCTTTACTTTCATGAAACATGTTGAACCTGCATCAAAACTTCATGTCATCAGACAGTCAAAGATGACGCTGGCATTGGTTGTGTTGCGGTGAAACATCGTGCAGGTCAATATAAAGGTTTAATTACCTTTATTCATACTTCAGCTGACCTGTCTGGTGTCCTCATTATGAAACACGGAGCGTCGATGTATAAAACAGAGTTAAAATGAGAGCTTAGATGTGAACATGAACGACGCTGTAGCTTCATTTTGTTTGCTGCTTTTTAGATGTGAATGTTTGTCTTTCTCACAAACTTTAATGAAAACAGTAAATCACAGGAACCTCCTCGGGGTTTACTGTGGATCATAAACAACTCAGTCATCGTGTGAGCTGATTAAAACACAGGAGGAAACAACAGAGTTCGTCTCCCTGTTTAAAGTCACAGCCAATAAAAACCTGTCTGCAGGCGTGTTTGGGGAATTATCAGGATGTTTTTTTTACAGGTCGTTTGTGACCAATCAGCTCGCTTGGCTGCAGCTGCCTGTTACACCGCACTAAGTCAATTTCCTGTTTGTTTCCTCCACACTTGGAGCTGTCGCCGAGACTGACAGAAAGCTGTTAACAAAAGTGTTTTTGACTGAGTGTCAGCATCCTGACAGAGGAGGAGGAGGAGGAGGGAGGAAGGTAGGGGAGGTAGAGGAGGTAGAGGAGGTAGAGGAGGTGGGGGAGATGAAGAGGAAGGATTGATGAAACATGGATGAAGTGGAAAATGATCAGGGGAGGAAAGAGAAAGATGTTTGGGGCAGGAGGAGCAGGATGGTAACGGAGTGGAGGTAGACGCGATGGAGGAGGAGGAGGAGGAGGAAGAAAGAAGAACAAAAAAGTTTCACAAAGAGACGAAGAAGAAGGAGAAGTGAGTAAAGACGAAGAGGAGGAGGAGGAGAGGCAGCTCGGTCTGCAGGATACAACTTTAGCATTAACGTTTCTCCAAACCACAGATACGTCTGAGGCTGACTTGTGTACCAAACATTTACGTCAGTATTATGATCCTCAGCTGACGGTGACATCAGCAGGTGGAGTCATCACAGGCTGCCAAACAGACGACCCGCGTTTGAGTCACATCACTGGATATTTTTAAGGACACCTGCAGACATTTACATTCTTTATTGTGTTTTTTAGTGTTCTTAAAAGTATCGAAATATCAATAAATATAAACACTGATTAATTGAAACGATCACAGATGGATCGCCACAAAAACTGATGGAAATGTCTGCAGGTCGATTTCAAGAAGTATCCCCAGGTGTAAAAAAAATAGGTGTGTGTCAAACTGCAGCCTTGTTGCCTGTAATAACTAATAAATCATAAATGTGAACGTGATATGACCTCGGACGTATCTGTGGTTTGCAGAAACATTAACCGCTGACATTATATCCTGCAGACCGGCTGCTCAGTCTGCATTCAAATAACTCTTCATATCCTTTTACTACAACAGCTTCAGCTGCTCCAACTCTCCCACTTAAGTTTCTGTCATGGCTCCAGTTTCACCCGTCGCTTCAGCTCCGTGCAGCGTTTGCACATAAACTCACCGAACTCGCTCAAGAAAACACGAGCGGTAAGAAACAAGAATTACCCATTAAATAAAGGACACATGAAAACACGTGTGTAGACAAACATTATGCAAATGTACACACACACACACACACACACACAGGTGTCAGAATGGCAGGAAATTGGTTAGCAGCAGCTGTCAGACCGTTAGCGTAGCGTGTTGTGAACACCTGAGTCCTGAGCTGGACGGCAGCCAGACAGACGAGTGAGACACCGAACTGAGACAGAAGATCTTCATTAAACATCTGGATTCTTTGACGAGGCCGACACATCTGTTTACTGAACCAATTAACCAGCGAGACGACACCTGGAGAGGCTCTCTGAGGTTCGGTCTGTTCAGACTTATTGGACCAAAGGATCAATAAAGTTTTATCGTTATCCATAATAATATCTCATCATTCATTTGTTGCAGAGTTGCAAAGAAACTATATTTAATTCTGAATGTAGTGAAGAGGAAGTAGTAGAAATACTTAATACTACACACACACTCATCCGTCAGTGGGTGACTGAAGTGTGACCTGCTGAGCGTCTGACTCCTTCACAGTCAAACACTCGACTCCACAAACACAACTTCACTTTAAATCCACATCTGTTCGTTCCCTTTATCTACACAGTTACATGTTCTTATCCAGACATGTCAGCCGTCCTGTGAGTTGAAGTTTAAATGTTTCAGGTCAGTTTGTATGAAGAAGAGTAGATATTTGTTCACGGTGAATGTGTGTGTATGTGAGGACAGTGTCAGTGCTGCACAGATGCTGATCGGACGCTCTGAGTCTTAGTATAAAAATATCTATGACATTTAACAATTGTATTTTTCTTTCCATGTATCCAGTTGTGATGTACAGTATGTGCAGCTGTGGTTGGTACAAACAGGAAGTATTTTAGTAGAGTGTTTATGGGTTTCTGTCCATACTGAACATATTATATATTATATTATATCACAGTTACATCACCTCTGACCATCTTTACCTCAGTGGTTTTACTGTTCACTGTGTAAATCACATTATCTGCACACGTCTCTTTGTGCACTTTTACTGCTGTTTGCACAATCTGGTTAGAAGCGAAACTATATTAAGTTTCACTGTGTGCAGTCGCAATAAAGCTCAATCTAATCTGATGTGAATTATATGAAATTAATTCTAATTTTCCTGTTTGACTGATTTCTGAGTGATTTCTGAGCAGGTTCTCAGGGTTAATGTACTTTTAAAACCTGTGCTGGTTGGTGATTTGAACTCTGGAGTGTGCATGTGGATCATTTCTCACCACAGTAATAATTACAACATGTTCAAGTGGGGCTCCAGCATGCAGAGAAACTTAATGATAGTAATGTGTTTCCTGCTAACGACGTCATCGCCCCACCCAGCTGTGATGTCACCACCCAGCCTGCCTCACCTGACAGCACGGCCTCCACCAGGTCTCCCTCCTGGATCTGAGAGGCCGAGCGCAGCAGCTGCAGCACGTTGTCTGATGTCTGGTCATGACGAAACAGCAGGATCTTCTCGTACATCCCATAGAAAACACACTCTGGTATCTGAAACAGAGAACAGAGCAGTGAACAGATTATATGTATGAATACTGAGCAACCAGACGCATGAAGCATCATCAGACGATGATGGTAGAGACGAAGCTTCCTGCTACACTGCAGCCACAAAGAAGAAGATCGTTACCAAAATCTAACTTTAAAACCAGATTAGACTTTAAGACCCAAAGTATAGAATGTATTTAATTGGGGAAGTTAAATCTGTCAAAGCCTGAGAGAAAACACTCCTTTATTTAATTAATTGAAATAGTTATTTAACTTTTAATGATTTATTTGCAACAGTAAGTTTTTCTTTTATTATAAACCTTTCAGTCAGGTGACAAGCTAACACAACAGCACCAGAGCAAGACTGACAGCTGGTGTCAAGGAGGCAAAGTTGAGACATTGGCAGAAGGAGAGGTGGCAGCAGATCCAAAACATCAACGACTCCAAGGAGAGGTGGCACCAGATCCAAAGCATCAACGACTCCAAGGAGAGGTGGCAGCACATCCAAAACATCAACGACTCCAAGGAGAGGTGGCACCAGATCCAAAGCATCAACGACTCCAAGGAGAGGTGGCAGCAGATCCAAAGCATCAAACAACTCCAAGGAGAGGTGGCAGCAGATCCAAAGCATCAACGACTCCAAGGAGAGGTGGCACCAGATCCAAAGCATCAACGACTCCAAGGAGAGGTGGCACCAGATCCAAAGCATCAACGACTCCAAGGAGAGGTGGCAGCAGATCCAAAGCATCAACGACTCCGAGGAGAGGTGGCAGCAGATCCAAAGCATCAACGACTCCAAGGAGAGGTGGCAGCAGATCCAAAGCATCAACGACTCCAAGGAGAGGTGGCAGCAGATCCAAAGCATCAACGACTCCAAGGAGAGGTGGCACCAGATCCAAAGCATCAACGACTCCAAGGAGAGGTGGCAGCAGATCCAAAGCATCAACGACTCCAAGGAGAGGTGGCAGCAGATCCAAAGCATCAACGACTCCGAGGAGAGGTGGCAGCAGATCCAAAGCATCAACGACTCCAAGGAGAGGTGGCAGCAGATCCAAAGCATCAACGACTCCAAGGAGAGGTGGCACCAGATCCAAAGCATCAACGACTCCAAGGAGAGGTGGCAGCAGATCCAAAGCATCAAACAACTCCAAGGAGAGGTGGCAGCAGATCCAAAGCATCAACGACTCCAAGGAGAGGTGGCACCAGATCCAAAGCATCAACGACTCCAAGGAGAGGTGGCACCAGATCCAAAGCATCAACGACTCCAAGGAGAGGTGGCAGCAGATCCAAAGCATCAACGACTCCGAGGAGAGGTGGCAGCAGATCCAAAGCATCAACGACTCCAAGGAGAGGTGGCAGCAGATCCAAAGCATCAACGACTCCAAGGAGAGGTGGCAGCAGATCCAAAGCATCAACGACTCCAAGGAGAGGTGGCAGCAGATCCAAAGCATCACAGGCTACTAAGGCAAAGCTACAGAAGAGTAGTTGCCTGCACAGAGCCCAAAGAGTATTAAATGTCAACAGCCACCACAGCTACGGTCTTCAACCTGCTGCCATCTGAAGTATCCGCTGCCACAGCTTCATCCCTTTATCTTTAACAATCCATTATGATTTACCTGATGTCTTCACATTTTAAAAGCATGTGAGTTTTGTGTTAATACACACTGAATCTATCCTTTGATTATGGTCATAGCAATAATGCTAATTTAAATCTGAGAGAGGCAGTCAGGGCGAGAGAGGGAGAGGGAGAGGGAGAGAGAGAGAGAGAGGGAGAGAGAGAGAGAGGGAGAGGGAGA
Organism: Pagrus major; assembly: GCF_040436345.1. Classification (NCBI taxonomy): domain Eukaryota; kingdom Metazoa; phylum Chordata; class Actinopteri; order Spariformes; family Sparidae; genus Pagrus; species Pagrus major. Next base: position 1,287,520 of record NC_133230.1, read on the forward strand.
GAGAGAGAAGGAGCTTTGTTCTTCATCAGCAGATGAATAAATCATACAAATTATCATCAGGAGGTGATGGACAGAATAATCTAACAGAATAAATTAATACAAAAACATTAATGTGGTAAATTTACAGACTGTGAACTCAAATTACCTGAAGTTCATTACATGATCATGATCATGTAATGAACTTCAGGTAATTAGGCTTCAAGCTTCAGACAGCGATAATTCAATCAAATTAATCAAATAGTAATAAACAGAAACCCGACAGTCTTATCATATTATCTTGTCATTCATCATATTCACAGGATTTATTAAAATGTGGACATTTTGTTAAAATTAGTCATCATCTCACATATATAAGACCAAAAATGTCCCTTCTGTCGCAGCCGGACGAAGGAGAGACGAGGAGGCGTGGATTCACACATAATCTGACACAACGAGGACACGTAGATGATACAGGTGAGGAGAAGAGAAGAGGACCAGGTGTTTCAGGAGGTTCAGTCCACTTCTGATGAGATTATTTTTACTGCTATCAAATGTAAATCCATTAAGACTTCAAGCTGAAGGAGAATCAAGTTTAAAGTTTAATTACACAGAAAGACAGAAGTATGAGAGCACACACACACACACACACACCCACGCACGCACGCACGCACACACACACACACACACACACACACACCACAGGAAGTTAAAGGTGCAGTTTGCTGTTATGTTGAGGATCAATGAGGCATCGCTGAAATGAGCATCACAACTGCAGAGCACCGCTGAGACAGCTATCGATCTCACACACAGACACACACACACACACACACGCACACAGACACACACACACACACACATCAGTGAAACACACATAAAAATGCCTTGTTCTAACGAATACAACGACACCGTCTCTGCAGTCTCAGCAGAAAAATGGATGTTTAGATCGTCTGTGAAAAAAAACAACCCAGATTTACGTTTGAGCAAAGGAGGAAGTCATGTGAAGAGTGACAGAGTGTGGACGGACGGGTCCAACAAACACTGGACTGTCACCCAGAGGACTGCTGTCTGTGTCCCGTCTGAAACCAAAAGTCAACTGAGAGTTATTTTAACTCAAGGAACATACTCAACTAAACTCAGGATTCTGACTCGGTTCTCGGGATTCAAACTTATTCTCAGATTTCCAACTTTAAACTCAGGATTCTGACTCAGTGCTCAGAATACAGACTTTTTTCTCAGTTTCGACTTTTTTCTCATGGAGAACGAAACCAACGAAGCCAACCAATCAGAGGCCGAGTCGAGCTGGCAGCATTTTTTATCGCAATATCGGGAAATCTGGTGTATCCTTACATCTCTAGTATCCTCCAGTAACACAAGCAGTAAACGTATAGTAAGTGAACATCTACGTTCACGACGCAGCGAACCTCAGTTCAGCAGCATGTTCATTTGTCTCCAGCCTGCAGATCACTGATGAACGTTTGGTTACTCTGAGTTTCAGAGCTGGAGCTACGTCTGGATGAGGAGAAGATAGAGGCCGAGGAGGAGGAGGAGGTGAAAGAAGAACTGAACATGAGGAAGAGAAGAAGTCTTGATGATGTGGAGGAGATGAGGGAGAGGGGGGAGCAGGACACACGATGAAGAGGAGAGGAGTCTTCCTCATTAGGCCTTTACCTCTCTCTCTCTGCCTCTCAATAAGACCCTCAACAATACACTTCATAGATACATCTTTATGTGTGTGTGTGTGTGTGTGTGTGTGTGTGGTCACCATAGCAGCAGTGCTAGTCTTGTTGTCATGGTTGCACGAACTCAAGGCTGACTCCTCTCCTCCTCCTTCTCTTATTATCCAGTTCAGTTCGGTTCAGTACTTTCTGTACTGAATGTACCAAATCATAGATTCACCTGCAGCGCTCTGACTGCCTGCAAAGCATTGTGGGTGATGGAGTCTTGGTGCAGTAGTTTCAGTACTCTGAAACAAAACGCACTCACTCTTCAGCTGCTCTTTACTGACCGACATCGTTTCTGTTATTATATTTTCATGGATGTAGCGAGGTCGCTAGCTGTGAGCTCAGGCCTCCAGGAGGAGCACCAGGCTCTGAGGACAACTTTCATGTGGCCAAACAAAGTAAAAAGTGAGGAAAATGAAGTGTGAGATTAAAGTCGGAAGAAAGTAAGATCAGTGGGGGAAGGGTCAGACATTAAATGAGGGTTAACACTATGATGTATTTCTTTCATCATTTCATTAATAAACCATTTGCATCTTAGTCTTGTTCGTGTTGCCGTGGAGACCGTGTCGACCTTCCACAGAGTGAGAGGACAAAATGTCCCGACGTGTTGAAGTGAGTCTTCTCTGAACTGTTGTCGGACACGTTCGGTATAAAAGGCAGAATAAAAGCTGCCGACATGTCGACGCTCACAGCAGGACGAGCTCAGCTGTGATCAATAACATCAACCACAGCTGCATCTAGATGAGCAGGCTCCAGGGTCCTAGGTCCTAGTTTATGTGAGCGAACCGACGCTGAAGACTGAAACAAACCCTTCAGCTGCAGCTGCAACATTCAGAAAATCATCCAAACTGGAGTTGTGAGGTTTTCACTCGACAGCAGCAGCGATGATGTACTGGTCCTCGCTCAGCACACCTAATGGGGCTGAGAGCGGCTATCACCATGACGACAGGACATGCTGCAAGCCGTTTATAAAGGTGTGTGTGTGTGTGTGTGTGTGTGTGTGTGATCATTACTTAGTGACATCAGCAGTGACAGCAGCAGATATAGTTATAACTGAGTGTGTGTGTGTGTGTGTGTGTGTGTGTGTGTGTGTGTGTGTGTGTGTGTGCGCGTGCGTGCGTGTGTGAAGCTGAGACTGAGTCAGACACAAACTGGTTCTTACATTGAGAATTTTAAAGTATCTGTACTCGAGTATTTCATTTTATGTTACTTCACACATTTACTCAACTACATTGATTTGTGATTCGAGTACTGAAAAGGCTCAACCATGATCGAATCAAATAAATCAAATAAATCAAATATTAACTGTCTTCTGTAGATTTTTTCTCAAAGTATTACAATTCTTATAATGTATCTATGTTGACAGAATTAGGACTGGAAAAAATTCATTTTTGGGCAGGATTCTTACTTTTTTTCCCCATTTGCAACTTTTTCCCTCAGTGTTCCCACTTTAAACTCAACTCCGACTTTTTATCTGTTTTTTTTACTTTTAGTTAAGTAACTAACTACAGATTAGTGGAAAAAAGGTCAACGTTTTTATTTTTGTTCAGCCCGACTCCTCTTCTGTAAAGACGAGATGGGGAATTGCAACATAAATAAAATAAAATAAAAGAATCATGATATCAGTGTGTTGACACATTAAACCTGAGACAGTTCGATGATGTTTAAAACCTTCAAAGTTAAAGAATAAAGCTGGAAACACTCTAATGAAGATGTTCGTCCGTCTCTCAATGCTGTCGGACTTCCTGTCTGTGGCTCATTGGTTCCTACTGAAGACGTCAATCTTTACAAACATTAATAAAAAGTTTTAGTCACTGTGGTTTTTATCAAACCAACAGGAAATATACAAAGTATAAGGGAACATGAGAGGAGGAGAGGGAACATAAGAGGGAACATGGGAGGAGGAGAGGGAACATGAGAGGGAACATGAGAGGAGGAGAGGGAACATAAGAGGGAACATGGGAGGAGGAGAGGGAACATGAGAGGAGGAGAGGGAACATAAGAGGGAACATGGGAGGAGGAGAGGGAACATGAGAGGAGGAGAGGGAGCATGAGAGGAGGAGAGGGAACATGACAGGGAACAAGAGAGGAGTTGAGGGAACATGAGAGGAGGAGAGGGAACATAAGAGGGAACATGGGAGGAGGAGAGGGAACATGAGAGGAGGAGAGGGAACATGACAGGGAACAAGAGAGGAGTTGAGGGAACATGAGAGGAGGAGAGGGAACATGACAGGGAACAAGAGAGGAGTTGAGGGAACATGAGAGGAGGAAAGGGAACATGAGAGGGAACAAGAGAGGAGTTGAGGGAACATGAGAGGAGGAGAGGGGACATGGGAGAAGGAGGAGAGGGAACATTGAGAGGAGGAGAGGGAACATGAGAGGAGGAGAGGGAACATGAGAGGAGGAGGAGAGGAAACATTGAGAGGAGCAGAGGGAACATTGAGAGGAGGAGAGGGAACATGAGAGGAGGAGGAGAGGGAACATTAAGAGGAGGAGACGGATGAATAAAGAGACATGAATGGATGAAAAAAGTGAGGAGATGAAAGAGAGAGAACAATGAGTCCAACACACACACATCTGTTCTCCTCTGCTTCATTCAGTGTGTGTGTGTGTGTGTGCATGTGTGTGTGTGTGTGTGTGTGTGTGTGTGTGTCTCATAATGGCCCTCAGAAGGACACTTCACAGCCGCAATCATCATCAGTTGCCAGGCAACAAGGAGAAACCGCCACCGACAGAAACACAGCACACACAGCTTTATTATTACTGTTACAGAGCGGTGTGTGTGTGTGTGTGTGTGTGTGTGTGTGTGTGTGTGAGTGTTGGACAGCGTTTTGTGTCATCACTGGGAGAAAAGTCGTCGAGCCAAAGCCTAAAAATAACATTTATCTCTGATCACCTGATTGATTGATCGACGAGTTTTAGTAATTTTTTTTAAAATTAGCTAGTTTCTCTGTTGTGTACAGTTACCATGGTTACAGGTGATGTTCTCGTCCACCTCGAGGTTAATTGTGAGGCTCTGTTCATGTAACTCTGCAGTAACACAACAGACTCACTCTGCTTGTATAAATCTCTATGAATCACTTTCTCTGTCGCTCCTGCTCACCTCGCATTAGCATTAGCATTAGCATTAGCCCAGCTAGCTGTTCACCCCACTGCAGAGCAGCTGATCAGTCAGAAGCTGATCACAGGTGCGACTTGACCGTTGACGTTAATCCTGGAACGTACTCCTTCTAGTAGCAACATGTAAGATGGCCGCCTGAATGTAATGTTAACGTACAGAACCTGTTAAAGTTAAGTTAACTTTACTTTTTATAAATGTCGGCTGTCTGCAGGGTTTGTAGTTTGTCTTGGCTGTTTGGTCGTTTCATCCTGTCAAGCTCTCAGTGGATATTCAATTAATTAATCCATACATCTGTTGTACAGGCGTATTGTACTTTTCACACCACTACATTTGTCTGGCAAAAAGTCAAAAAATGCATCAGCAATAATATCCAGTTTCCAAATCATTTCCTCAGGTTGTAACCCTGCTCCTCCTCCTCCTCCTCTCTGAATACATGAACCACAGGGGGATGATGAAGCTCATCGAGGCGTGGCCCCCACACCGGGTCTCACTCCCTGGGTTCCTCAACACCTCCAGACCCATCATACAACCCTTCACAAAGGAAATGAGTGGAAATGATGCGACAACGTGTTGGGCGTCTCTGGTAGTGATGAATCTGCAGCTGTTTGGGTTTCAGTTACTCGGCTACGTAAAGCGTAATTTGGTCAGAGGATGACGCGGTCACTGTCACTGCACACGACCTGCTGAGACTAGTTGGTGATCATAGTGGAGCGTTCAGCAGCTAAAGAAGTAGATATTTCCCTCAGGAGGTGGTGGAGACCAAAAACAGAGCTAAAAGACAACTTTGACAACCTTTCCAACCCAAATCCAGAGTTCAATATTTGTCCAAACACAGCAGACTGAACACTGACATCAGCCACAGTCTCTGCAAACATCACCACCGCCCTCATCAGACACAACAGCCAATCAGCAGGCAGCTAAAGACCTCAAACAGACGGCCTCAGATCCGACACTGACAGATTCAGAGGAAGAGAAACTTTTTGCAGAGAAACAGTTTGTTTGAGTTCCTGAAAACCTTTCAGAATATTTATTAAAAGCCATTTCAAACACACCTGTTCTCACACACACACACACACACACACACACACACACACACACACACACACACACACACACCCTGTTAATCAGTTCATTTGGTGCTATTTGAAGTGTTAAGCGCTGCATGTTTCGAGCGATGTCACACTGGTTTGGTGTGTGAACAGGTGTCGAGGTGACCCGCTGTACTTTTATTCCTCTGCAGAATACACAACAACCTGCTGATAATCACTTTAATCAACAACCTGTGTGTGTGTGTGTGTGTGTGAGAGAGTGTCATACGGTGTCAAGCCGTTAGCGTCCCGGCTCTCAGGTTTCAGGTAAGTGTGTGTGAGTTGCGTTCAGGTGTAAAAGTCTCACTGTGGGAAAATGAGGTGATTTTCACCTGAAATGAGACGATTAGTGAGTCTGAACAGAGATAATGGACACATCATCGTGATTATGTGTGTGTGTGGGTAAGAGAAAGCGTGACCACACTAATCTGCATAAATTTGCCTTTTTTATCTCTATTTCTGGCCTGCAGTCACACTAAGCAGATGTTTTTCCACCATTTTCTGATTTGTTCTCCGGAGCAAGAAAATCTGGAGATGCCGTCTTCATGTTGTGGCGTCGGCCTCAGTGGGACAGTTTGTCGAGGACTGAACATCCGTCACGTTTCCTGACTTTCCTGACAAAGAACGAAACAATCAGGACCTTTTTCTGTTAACTGCTGATCCTGGCGTCACATTTTCACTCCATTCTTCCCCCAATTTCATTGTCAACTTGTTCTGGTCACATCCAAGAACCATCCCTGCCCGATCTCATCCCGATTCTGTTTCCATCTTGTCTGAATCCCTTTTCAATCCCATTTTGGTCCGATTCCATCCCGATCATTCCACAATCCAGTTCCGAGCCAAACCCGATCTCGTCCAAATCAAGCACAAATCCCACAACGATCCCAATCCCGAACTTCCTCCCATCCAATTCGGAGAGCATCCTGGTCCCATCCCAATCCTGCTTCCATTCCACCCATCACGTTCCCTTGGCGGTTCAATCCTGACCCAGTCCTAATCCTGATCCTGACCCGGTTCCTTTCCAACCCCATTTTGATCCTATACTAAATCACATTATAATCCAGTTCATCTACACAAGCCGCTGCTCCCGATCCAATTCCCAATCCCACCCTGATCCGGTCATGGTACCATCTTGACCCTCATCCTGAGATAACTGAACTTATATCACAGTAAAATGAGCCAATTAAAACTTAATATAAACAAACAAAATCCAATAAAATGAGATTATGAAGCTTCTGAATCAATAAATAAATAACTTCACGGGCATATTGACATGCAGGGTTGGATGTGTCACGTGTGAGAGAGACGCTGGTCGGTCTGTTGTTGACAGAGAGATCACATTCATAACAACATGATTGTTACTGTGCAACTGAGAGAAGAAAAAAACAAGCTCACATTCACAAACTCATGACTTGTTTATGTGAGAACGAGGACATCTATCACATTCATAAGGACACTGACACTGTCTGTGTGCGTGTGTTCGATTGTGAACGCTTGGCAACGGCTTCAGTTCACGAAGCAAAAGCCAGAAAAACAGAGAAACCCCTGCAGAGCGAGCGAACAAAGGCAGAATTCATCTTGTTTCCAACGACGAGTGACTGAGCCTCCGAGTGAGTCACCACACTGACTAACTGCTTCCCGGGCTCACATACTGTACGAGTTACACATGGAGGGAGGGAAACACTGCTGAACACACTGCCAGCCGTCAGAGGGACGCTGTGTGTTTATGTGTTCGTCAGCGGCCGCGATGTTTAAAGACGCTTTACAAATACTGACTGCGACTCTGTCCGTCACCGAGGAACAACAGCTGTGTCTTCATGTGGATTTTTAATTTTAGCACATAAAACCTGAGAGAACGAGCAGAAAATGGGAAGGAAGGGAAGTTGGAAGAGATTATTTATTGAATAAAGCAAAGTAACAAGGAGATAAACTCACATTTCTTCACATTAACACATGAAACCACCAGAAATGTCAGATTTCCATCATGTTTTTCAGTTTTACGTGGTTTGATCTTTGACTTCGTCTGGAGAAGCTTCACCTGCTGATTATCTCAACGAACCAACTCCTAATATCTACACCTCAGTAAACGGTGCGGTGGTTTGAGATCGTGATTGAAGCTGAAGGCTTCCAAATCTTAGAGACTGTCGTATTTAATATCCTCAAACTTCATGTAACCAAACAATTACTTTCTCCAGAGAGCCGAAGTCACGTATCTTTGGAGACAAATAATGTATTGATCCTGTTTGAATTGTGTCGTGAATCACACGGATGATGTTTGTCAGTTTGTCATCAAACTAATGAAACGTCAGACTGTGAAAATGCGTCATTATCGACGTCACAGCCAACAGTGTCGTTAGTGACGTCGTCTCCTAACTCAAACACTGTAGAGCGGCTCCTGTATCTTATATATTCCTTGGGTGATAAACTGTAAGGGACGCGATGTGAGTTCAGAACCGTCTTTAAGGCAATATTTTGTTTTAGTGGAGAAAATCAAGTTTTAAAGTGTGTCTGTGTTCTACGGAGAGAAAGATCCAGATCATGAATTGTGATCGTGATCAAAACAATAAGATTGCGATATTATTATTTTTTTAAATTTCTCAAAAAGTGGTTAAACTTTGTGCCACATTTGGATGAAAACTGCGACGGTCTGTTAGCTCCTGAATCTAAATATATAACAGTGTTTCAGAGGAAGTTCACAGCCAGCACTTAGACTGGATTAAAGGTGACTTTAAGAACTAGTCCACACGTACACGGGTATTCAAATAAATTCCCGTCCACACCAACAGTATTTAAAAAAGCATTAAACGTAATCGCAGGCTGTCAAGCACACGCCAAAGCAACGATGCAACGAGGCTCGGTGAAACCCTGCTGTCACGTTACCCTCTGACCCGCGCCCACGTTAGACTCCTTGGTCTTTGTTTCAAGACGGGTCGGTGGGTTGCCAACATCGCGTGAGCCGGTCCCCGCCCTGGCGTCGTGGTTGGGGAGCATTGAGGACAGTCAGCCCCGATCGACAGTCGCACCGGGAGAAAGAGGCCAGCAAGCACTCAGGAGGCAGCGAGGTCCGGGCGGGAGGTCGCTGTAAAGCTCACGGTTGGAGCCGCGAGCCACCTTCGCTCCGAGCCTTTCCAAGCCGACCTAGAGCCGGTCACGGCACATCGCCGCGGAGGAAACGCGCCGGTTTACCTGTCCACATACTGAAAATGGCGTTTCTGAATGTCTCCACCCTGGCAGGAGTTTCCCAAAAGCTCAGTTTTCAGTGACCTGAAACACCGTTTATGTGTACGGAAGCCAAAACACAGAGAAAAAGCTTAGTTTTAAGAAACACCCGTGCACGTAGGACACATATTTAAGATGTAACACGTCCCAGAACAAAAACACGTCCAAAATCAAACATGTCCCTCCGTCTCCTCCCTGCATCGTCTTTTATTTTTTCATAAAATGATGAAATAAAACAGGAAAATAAAGAGAAACAAACATCACACTGTCACCAGCAGCAAACTGAGACCAACAACAAGGTGCCTCTGTTGTCGTCTCATTGTTTGGAAAAATGAGACGTGTCATTTTCTTAAATCCATTATTGGTTATAATTAATCTGATCCTCTCATCCTGACAACACGACAACACAACAACACACAAAAACACATGTGCTGCACGAACTACAGACCCCGGCTGAGCTTCTGGGACGCTGATTAATGAAGGAACTGCTCAGGAGGAGAGAGTGTGATGTCGTGTGTCATGTGACGTGACGTGTGTCATGTGACGTGTCGTGTGACTTGTTGTGTGTCATGTGTCATGTGACGTGTCGTGTGACTTGTCGTGTGACGTGTCATGTGACGTGTCGTGTGACGTGTTGTGTGTTGTGTTGTGTGACGTGTGTCATGTGACTTGTTGTCCATCACGAGGGTCACAAAGGTTAAAGTCATTGACTCAGTGAGTGTTACTATAGACGGCCTCGCCTGTGGCGTCGCACACCATCCATACATGTTAGTTATTGAATGTTCCCCCTCACACACACACACACACACACACACACACACACACACACACACTCGTTCAGTACATGTGTGTCTGCATGAAGTCGAGTCAGAGACTGTTTGACTCAACAATCACTAACATGTTCACACTAGTTTAGTTTGTGTTTGTTCTCGTGCTCGTTCTGAGTCTCTGTGCGATCGTTATATAACTTTATGGTCATTTTACGCCATTTATGTCTCTTTGCAGTCGTTTAAGTCTCTTTGTGGTTGTTTTATGTCTCTTTGTGGTCGTTTTATGTCTCTTTGCAGTAGGTTAAGGTCTCTTTATTGTCATTTTGGGTCTGTGCGGTCGTTGTGAGCCTCTGTGTGATTGCTTTATGCCTTTTAATGGTTATTTACACCTCTTTGCAGTCCTGTTACACCGTCTGTGGTGCGTTTAAGTCTCTTTGTGGTTGTTTTATGTTTGCAGTGCGTGGTGGCTGTGCCCCGTGATAGAACAGCTGCCTTGGCGTCGCTAGAGGACGCTGCCATTACGCAATTTAAGCGAGAGCCAGTTTTCAGGGACCGTACTGATGTTCTAGCTCACTTCTCGGCCTCTCGCTTGAAATGAGACCACTTTGTAACTCCAGGCTCTGCCTCGCAGCTTCATTTCGTTGACGGTTTCAGAACTTAATCCTCCGAATGAAACTTGTTTTCGTCTGTCGGTGAGATTGAGATGTTTTTGATTTGGCTTCAGGTCGACTTAAAGCGTTTACATCTGCTGTCTTTTTTTAGCAAATTCAGTCTGAGCAACATAACCAAGGACGTTACAGTGTTGGAGACGGAGCCACATTCATTCCTATTTCCAAGCCAAAAGAGTTCGACTTCCCGGGTGAAGTCATGCCCAGATCATCCGTGTTGTGCGGCCCGCAGAACGTACCGCGCACCAGAGACTTCCACCAACCGAGCCGGCTAACTTCCGGTTTAGCGTCCAGCTAACTAATCTTCTTCTAGCCTTTCAAATGTTATCCGACCGAATGGATCAAATTCTGACAGTGAAACGAGTCATTTCTGCACCACCTTTCACAGACGCTTCTTTCACAATGTAAGCTTATGGGAAAAAGCCTTTGGGCTGCAGTGCGTCACGTTTGGCCACTATGAGAACTGGCTTCACGCCTCCCGGGGCTCCATCACAACCACATCATAACCAATCACATGATATCTCAAGAACACCTTGAGGGGAACCTCCACGTGGACTCAAGGAGGAACTGGTTAGTGTGACGAAACACTTTCAGTAGTCCACCCTGATTATCACACAGACGCCACAGCTCCTTTAAGAAGTTTCTACTAATGACACAAACTCCTACATGTGTGCGTTTAATCAGATTACCACAGTGAAACTCTTACAGATTAACAGCACCGTGTGGGGCCCAGAGGCTCATTTCTGCCCCGGGAACCTTCATCAGTTTTATCAGGCCGTGATTTAAAGCGTTCAGAAACTTTTCTGTGTTTTACTTTTTAATGTTTTCACTCAAAGCAGCCTATTTAAATCAATATATTACTTGTTTTTTTATTTTTTTCAGATTCTTCTGGACAGATTCCAACCAAACCAGATTAGAAATCTCTTAATTTTTAGGTGAAAAATCATTTTGTAAGTTTTATGGTGAGAAAAAAAATCCTGCATTAACATTTAACAATGAGACTGAAGCTCCTGTAACTTTCGGCTCATTATCAGAACTTCTGCAGGAGTTTCGGGTCTGTTCAGGACCTGGTTTACCTTCTGGTCCACGATGGAGCACGCCACCTCCCGGACCTGACTGAGGCTGAGCTCTGCGGCGTCCAGCAGCACCGGCTCCCGGCTCAGACCGATCTGGATGTGGAAGGAGATCACACCACCTCCTCCTCCTCCTCCTCCTCCTCCTGCAACACCTCCTCCTCCTCCTCCTCCTCCTCCCCCGTTGCCGGTGTTGCTTGTCCCCCCTGAGAACGGGAGCGGGCTGGGCGCACGGATCAGCGGAGGCGCACTCATATGAGCCTTTTCCCCGGCGGTTTCCAACCTGCCAACAAACAATTAGGAGCCGCGGAGATGATGAGTGACCGCCCGGGTGAGTGGATGAGGAGCCGGCGGGTCCAGGTGGAGCCGGCGGGTCCAGGTGGAGCGGGTTAAAAAAGCGTGGAGAGGTGCGGGATGCTCGGACGCACGAAAAAAAAAGTCCCCAAAGCGCAAAAAAAACAAGAGTTTCCGACAGAAACGATGACGACTGATTAATAACTAACTCCAACAAAACTGAGAGAGAAGATGCTGCAGGAGAGCAGAGGAGACAGACAGAGACAGGATGTGAATACAGAGGGAATTAAAGAGACATAATGACTACATGACTGGACCGGAGAGGAGAGGAGAGGAGAGGAGAGGAGCGTGGAGACCGGTGATGCGGTGACAGAGCCATGGACGTCAACAGTGGCTGGAGAGGAGGAGGAGGAGGGAGGAGAGGAGAGAGGGAAACCTCGGACTGATGGAGATGGAGATGGATGGAGGACGGAGGAGATGGAGCTCAGGAGGAGCTCTTATATTTTTGGTTGGAGGTGTTTTAATCATCTTTAAACAAACTGTAGCTCTTCATTGTTAAATTAAAGTTAAAAAGAAAAAAGCCCTTAAAAATGAGTCTCGTGAGTCCAGAACCCAGAACCCTCCCAGGACTCTTTAATTATTTGGATTCTTCACATTGGATTTGCTCTGCTGTCCCATCTGTTTAAAAACTCAACTCTCAGAACTTTGTCTCTATTGTCACAATAATTAGTCCCAGACTGCACGGCGTCGCGCTCGCTGTCTTTTTCATTTTCTAACATTAATAAAGCCCCTCGGGTGGATTGAGATCTTTAAAGGAAAGATTCTGGTGGAGAAACACTGAATCTGGATTTCATGTAGTGACTTTAATGAGACTGAAAAAGCCTGACGTGGACGGATGGAAACGGAGTCCATTACTTGATACCCAAAAGTAACTAAAGCCGGACTGATACTGGATTCCTTCTGATATTAGGAGTAGGTAAAAAGAAATCCGGTATCGATCCGTCCTCATCGGGAAAATGACCCTAAAGGTCGACTAACACGGCTCATTATGACTCATATTTATGTTTGCTGTCAGGCGGCGACCTCTAGTGGTGGTCGTAACTATTACAGCAGCAAAGGAGGAAGTCAGACGCAACGTAGCTGAAGTTACAGAAAGCGTACGACAAAGATCCAGAAGCCTGTCGCTGCCACGGTGAGGAGCGTTCATGTATGTTGTTTCTTACTGGCAGTTGATTTGTGCATAAACAAATACTGTGCACGTAGACTCAGTCACGCAAAAGTCATTTATTGTCAAACACAATTAAAGAAACAAGCTGCCCCGAAGAATAAAACTCATCCTGTTAGTGCAGTTTTAAAAAGGAAAAACACAAGATACAAGTTTGAGACGTATCAGATTATCAGATTAAGATGCAGAATAAGAACAATTTGCAATTAAAGATGGACAGTATAATAATACAGTATAAATACAGACACAGATACGATATCAGTGCAGTTAACAGCAGTGTAAAACAAACAGTAACGGAGGCAGGAGACCACCAAGTGTCCTCTCCTGCGTCATGTCCTGTAATCGACGCAGACAGACAGTATCGTGTTCGAGGAGTGAAAGGACAAATGAAGAAGTGTTTTCAGCTTTGAGTTTTATTTTTGATTTCATATGAACGTTTTTATAGCCGACACGGCCGCAGTTTGAGTCTCACCAGCGGATATCTTTAAGGAGATATCAGGACGTTTCCATCTGTTTTTGTGGCGTCAAAATCGGCTATTTTTCAGGGGAAGTCGGACCTCCTCTGAAGTTTTTGGTTTTAATCCAAACCACGATGTTTTCCTGAACCTAACCAGAGCTGAAACACAGTGATGTGACAAGAGAGAGAAAGAAAATCCAACCTGAACAAACCAAAATCAACAGTGACGTTGTGATATTTGCAGGAGGTTGTTTGCAGCTTCTGAACTGCTGCTGTCGTGGAGTGGTTCAGGGATTCAAACCACCGAGCCAATCAGAGCTCTGCAGGCGGTTTTAATAAGATGGACATCGTCCTCCTGGAGTCAGAGACAGACGGAGAGGACGACATGTTAGCAGCTGGACAGACGTGTCGACTGACAAAGACTCTGATTGGACGGAGACGTCGGTCACTGCTGATGTGACACACACACACACACACACCTGTTGAGTGTGAGCACAGATTCCTCAGAGCGCTGCTGCTGCTGTCGGCTCGACACAGACAGAGTGAAGTGTGTTGGTTGCTAGGAGACACACACACACACACACACACACACACACACACACACACATAGATGTATACACAGAGTCACACTCCTGACAGCCCTCCTACGCTTCAACCTTGCCTTCAATTTACTTCCATTTATTACCGAGGACGACGCCAGACTCGTGGCATACGCTGTGTGTGTGTGTGTGCGTGTGTGTGTGTGTGTTAGAGAGATACTCCAAGTCAGCAGGTCGGTGTTTGGATGAAGATGACAACAAAGAGCTTCAGACAGCTTCTGTCATAGTTACTAAATACTGTCGTCTTCATCGTCGAACATCCTCATCGTCGTCGTCTTCGTATCAAACGCTCTCCTCTTCTTCTTCGTCGTTTCGAGCCTTGTCCTCCTCGTCTTCGTCCTTTCCAACCACCTCCATGACTCCATCGTTGTTTCGAACGTCCTCCTCCTCGTCTTCGTTTCGACCCTCCTCATCGTCGTCATCTTTGTATCAATACCAACCCCTCTATTTTCTTCCTATCAAACCTCCTCCTCTCCATCTTCATCGCTTCGAACTGTCTCTTCCTTGTCTTCTTCATTTCGATTCTCCTTCTCATGCTTGGTTGGAGTCTTCTCCTCGTCTTCATTGTTTCGAACGTCCTCCTGGTTGTCATCTTAATTTCCAATCACTTCTACATCGTCATCCTCGTTTCGAACCTTCTCCTCCTCTTCTTCGTCATTTCGAGTCTCCTCCTCGCCTTCGTCGCTTCAAGTCTCTTCGTGGTCGTTTTGAGCCTCCTTGTCTTTGTATAAATCTTGTAATTAATATTATTTTGTCATATTATTACATTTTTTATGATTCAGTGAGTCGTTTATTCACACCAGATCAATAAAAACACTCAAACATTCAGTCTCAAACAGTTTACATCTTGTTTTGGTTGAAAATCAAGGTTACGTCACATAAATCTATAGATTATAAATGAAAGTGTGATTTAAAAATCTCCGTCTGGATTAATCCGCTGCTGCTGCTGCTGCTGCTGCTGCTGCGTCCTGGTGACAGATTAACCTGGAGGAAGTGCTTTGCTCCTGTGTGAGATTACATTTTCATCACATCCAGCAGTAATCCCATCAAAGGAAGCGTTAACGGCGAGTTCCCCTCCCGCCTTCATCTGCAGTTTGTACATCATCACGTACGAAGCTGTAAAATGTTCACGGAGCAGACGCGTCTTCCTCTCAGCAGTGATTCACTGTGCCAGGGTTCAGCTCCCTGTAGATCCACCCAGGCTGGAAATGTGCAGTCTAGTAATCGTCCTTATTTATAGAGAGTGTGTTAAAACAGTAAGATGGTGGTGAATCAGAGCAGATGATGCTTTGGCACCGAACTTCATGACGGAGGAACTTCATTCGTCAGCAAAGACTAACGAGAAACAGTCCCGACCATTAAGATATGGACCGAGCTTCCGGGTCTGACAAGTGAAGCCTTCAACCTGCAAACCTGCACCGGTTTCGAAAAACAAGTCTGACTGCATGTAAGCTTATGAGAAAATGACCCTACTGCAGTTTCCTGATGAGTTTATGGTTGCAGGCCTCTTCACCACAGCACGATGTTCATTTTGTGAATAAAGATAAAATCTACAGTAAAATAGACGATAAAGCAGGAAATGACTCCGGGCCTCAGTCAGATCCAATCAGGAGATCCTCCCCGGCTCCACCTTCTCATCCAAATGTGGTACAGCAACGTCTGCACTGCCAAACTGGAGGCTTCAAAACAGTAACTGACAATCCAGTGGGTGAATCTCTGGTTGGCAGTTTGAGGCTCTGTGTCGTCGTCGTTTTGAGATGAATTACGGTTTTCATAAATCCCAAATGTGACTGCTGCTGTATGAATGCTGGTGTGACTGAGGTGATCAGCGCTGATGATCTGACGCACAGAACGTGAGTTTAACACGTTAATGAAGCTGTTTAAACCGGCTGAACTCAACTAAACTCATATGAAATGATTTTGGACAAACGCAGCTCGCTTATCATTGAGGTTTGAGGAGCTGTTAGAGGACGTAGGCGGATGACATCCGAATCCGTTTATAGACTCAGAACTCACTAAAGGATTTCCATAAACAGCTCTGTGGTGTGTAACATCAGCCGGTGCTGCTGTGAGCGAGCACAAGAATCACTCTGACTGATTCATACTTTAATGTGAGGTGACTCATCTGCTTTCAGGAAACGCAGACTCCCACTCTGATCCTGAAACTCTTCCTGTCCGGTCGCTTCGCCGACCTGCTGCATGTTTCTCTTCAGCACAAAAATAACTGGTTATAACAGAAGATCCAGTTTTCCCAGGTCGACCATTTTATCCACCTGATGGCATCATGCAGTTCATGAAGAATGGCCAGCTATAACTGGCTGACAGGTTTTAACAAACAGCCAATCAGTGAACCAATAAGTCAAAAAGGAAGTCAGTCAGTTTATCGATGCAGTCAGGACTCTGATCTGTCTCCGTAAAGTTCATAGTGACTGTATGTTGTGTGTATGTGTTGTGTGTATGTGTTGTTATGTGTGAAGCACGCTGTGACACTGACAGCTCTGAGACACCGTCTGATCTCTGTCAGTCCATCTGTGGGTCCAGAGACTCTGCAGACCTGAAACCAACAGGACCACAGCACTGTGAACACACTTCAACTGAGAGTCACAACCACCAGCAGAGGAGACACACTGGAGACACACTGAAGACACACTGAGGACACACTGAGGACACACTGAGGACACACTGAAGACACACTGACGACACACTGAAGACACACTGAGGACACACTGAGGACACACTGGAGACACACTGAGGACACACTGAAGACACACTGAGGACAAACTGAAGACACACTGAGGACACACTGGAGACACACTGAGGACACACTGAGGACACACTGAGGACACACTGGAGACACACTGAGGACACACTGAAGACACACTGGAGACACACTGAGGACAAACTGAGGACAAACTGAAGACACACTGAAGACACACTGAGGACACACTAAAGACACACTGGAGACACACTGAGGACACACTGAAGACACACTGGAGACACACTGAGGACAAACTGGAGACACACTGAGGACACACTGAGGACAAACTGAGGACAAACTGAGGACAAACTGAAGACACACTGAAGACACACTGAGGACACACTGAAGACACACTGAGGACAAACTGGAGACACACTGAGGACACACTGAAGACACACTGAGGACAAACTGGAGACACACTGAAGACACACTGAAGACACACTTAAGACACACTGGAGACACACTGAAGACACACTTAAGACACACTGGAGACACACTGAGGACACACTGAGGACACACTGAAGACACACTGAAGACACACTGAAGACACACTGAAGACACACTGGAGACACACTGAGGACACACTGAGGACACGTGGCCTGACCAGATACAGAACTGGAAAGAAAAGAAAAAAGAAAAGAAAGAAAAGGAGAAATTTTGCTAAAAATCCTTTATTGTCATGTTGATTTTTATTCATCAAGGTCCACACATGATTCCCTGAGAAACGCCTCCTCTCTCACAATGTTAAAGAAAGTGAGGGAAACTCCTGGACCGGTCCCTTTATCAGGAACCACACCGCAAGTTAACAGGGTTTGTTCTGGGCCGAGACCGTCCTCCATCCAGGTTTGGTGGAAATATGTGTTTTTGTGTAATCCTGCTGACAAACCAGCCAACAGTCCAACAAATCATCCAACATCCAACGACCATCCATCCAACATCCAACGACCATCCAACAAACCATCTGGACATTTTCCAGCCGTGTTTGCGGAGACAGAACCAGGTATTTTAATCCAGAACATGATGATTTTCTAACCCTAACCAGGTGGTTTTTGAAGGATCCCTGGAGACATTTCCATCCACTCTAACTGGTGTTTTTTTAAGGAGAGCTGTGGATATTTCCAGAGGCCTTATTTCCTCTCACCATAAAGTACGAGCTAGCTGGCCGTCGGCTGTAGTTTTGTCTGGTGAGTTCAAGTGCAGCTTTTTGGAGGAGAAAAACAAAGTCGCAACCTGAAGAAAGAAACGTGTATTGCCAGCATTTATTCTGGTGAGACGTGGTGTTAAGCTGTTTTTTTTTAGATTCATATTTAATTTTTTCTGCGATGAAGTTTGTCTGTGGAGGCGTCTCACAGCACGATTAAAACAGACAACAGAGAGAGAGAGAGAGTATACCTCCACACTCACACAGTCTGCTCCACAAATCATCGGATTCAAACACACTGTGATTAAAACGTCTGACTTTTCACATGAGAGGGACTCCTCTGCTCCAACATGGAGGCTGTCTGCCTCGCCACACTGAGCACGCTCAGATCAGACTTCCTCCAACACCTCACAACACACACACAGACACACACACACAGACAGACACACACACACACACACACACACACACACACACACACACAAACAGCTCAGATACTCAGTTATTCACACACCATTGTGGCAACACGAACACACACTGTTCATTCACACTCGTACATGACTAAAGCAGAACACACACACACACACACACACACACACACACACACACACACACTCTCTCTGACAGATTTGACACCCACCACCCGTTGTTACATTTTGACAGCCCCCTCCTCCCTCCATGGGTGCTATTCCCGTCACCGTGGGGTGTGCGAGCTGCGGCAGAGTGCTAAAAAGCCGCCGTCTCTTCCCAGTAAACTTGCTGTCGTTGTTGTATGTTGTTGTGCAAATGTTTTGAGGGGAAGTTTGCCGACGGCGGCGCGTGGCGAGGTACAACAGTAGTCAGAGGGCAGCGGTGGGAGGGGCGGTGGGACGCGCCGCAGGAAACCGGAACGTGTCAGTCTGCGGGTCACAGGTCACGCCTCCCGCATGTTACAGTTTGTCTTAATTACTTTCACATTCTCTGAGATTGTACCTCGCTTTCACAAAACATTAAAAACACTGAGACAAACACGAGACGCCAAGTGTGAGAGTGTTTTTCTCAGAGATGAAGAATATCCTGATTGTTCTGCAGCTTCTGCTTCAGCTGACGACTCATTAACTCTTCAACTCGTCATCACAGCAGAAACCAAAACTGAAGCCAGAGTCAGGAATCAGTGTCAGATCCTCTCAGTGTTTTCAACACACACTCAGATACTCCAGTAAAAGTAATCGAGTACAGGCTCTGACATGTACTCAGAGTATCAGAGTAAAAAGTCTCCCTCTGAAGGACATTTGTGGTCAAAGCTAACTGAAGCTCACGTCATATTAATATAATTCAAAGACTATTAAAGTTAAAGGTTGAGTCAGTAGGATTTGTCCCAGCTGTTCCTGAACGCACCACAAAGATAGTTGATTGTTGAGTCTCATTCCCAGGACGTCAAACAGCCACATGTTGGGTTGGTAAAGCGTCCCGAGCAGCAACAAAGAGAGAAAATAAGAAACTCTCTGCAGATACGAGACACTAACACGCCTTTTCTCCCCATTCCAGAAGTACAGTAACTAAGTATTTGTACTTTATTACTTCCCACCACTGAGTAACATGGTCCGTGCAAATATGTGAACACAGAAGCTTCATGCTGTGCAAAATCAAAGTGACTCGTTGTTGTTTCACCTGAAAAATCACGACACAGTCTGAGACAGCTGAGGCCGTCTGCCCGTCTGACCCGTCTGATGAGGCTCTAACTGAACGGTCCGTATGCGTCGGCATATTTATGACACTTCGTCACCTCTTTTCTCTCCTCGTCTATTTCTTCTTCTCTTCCATCTGTGCAGCATTTCTCTACAGAAATCACCACCACAGCTTCAGTCCAGAGACTCCCAGGTGGGGTTTCACACTCAGATGATGCAGACAGAGGACGGCAGAGGGTTTGGCTTTTGGCTCACCTGGTACAGGTCGGTAACAGGTGAGTAGATCCAGGTAATCATTTTAAATAAAAGAAACTCGAAAACAAGAAACTGATGAAGCAACATGGGTGAAGTGATCTGAGCTGGTGTACTGATGAGGGTGCTGAGGTGCAGGTGTGGAGGAGCTCAGGTGAGGGTGAAGAGGTGACTGCAGGGCAGGTGAGACATCTGGTGGACAGGTAAAGAAAAACTGAAGGGAGACGTGACATGAGGACCTTTGTTCCAACATACAGGTACAGACTTATCAAAACATGTTGAGTTTATATTAAAGTTTTTCTGACTGACTCCACTGAAGGTTTGAGGACGCTGATCACTTGTAATGACGATCAGCCAAATGAGCTTCTGATTGACGACTTCAACACTTCCAACAGGTTGATAATTGAGATTTTCACACCTGCGTCAGCGTCTCTGACACGAAGCTGCTGAGGGAAAGAAGCTGACAGGTAAAGTGGAAATAAGAACACACAAATAAGACGTACGTTTAAAAAACTAATTTACTCATTAAAGGAGCAATCTGTAGTTTTGGGGAAGAAAATGTTAACGACCTTCATTGACTGATCTGAAAGGACACGATTTCATACTGTTTTTCTTTGTTTATATGTGGCGGACCCTGCCACCTTTCTAGCTTGTTTAACAGCTTTTTTTATTCAGTTATAGGCAAAATAAATATTTCTGAGTCATTAATATTGTAAATATTCAATTTATTAATTTAAACTAGACAGTGCAAGCTCTTAAAATGTGTCTGATTGTAATGATTTTATTCTCTTCTGCGACACTCAACCTACCTGTTTCGAGTTTATTTAAATTTTTAGCTCATGTTGTTTTTGCTCTTCTGTTTCCTGTTGTCTTCTTTTTATTGTGGAGCACTTTGTGACATATACCTTATCTATATATACCATATATATATAGATCAATATATTTACGTCTTCACTCTTTATTTAATTACATCCAGCGCATACAGTTAATTACAATATTTGTCTCGGCCACGTGTGACTTCAGTCATGTTAATTATGTGACTTCAGTGCAGAGACATGTAGCGGTGGCTCCACCGTGTTCAGCAGGCGTTTACATGATTTTTCTCCTCAGGCAACAATAACAACAAGTCCTGAAGTTTGTGAATTACAGCAAACACAATTTACAACCTTCACCTGGGGGCACACACACACACACACACACACACACACACACAGTCGTGAGTTTCAGGGTGACGATGACACCCGCTCCTCCATGCTCGCTGTTTCCCCGGTGAGTTTTATGTAAATATTGACGAGCGTCGACGCCTGCAGCCGAGCCACAGAGCTGGAGCTGTCAGCTTACATGTTTCATTTCCTCCGACATATGTTGATGAAGGAGAACATGTTAGAGCTGCTGCAAAAGGTGACGAGCCTCCAGACTGATTTCATCTTGTTTTGAAACCGAGTCGAGTTGGTTCGCAGCTCAGGGACGAAGACGAGTCGACTGTTCATCATTTTGTTCGTCTTTCTTCTGAAGTGAGGACGATTCTTTAGTTTTGGGTACTTTTTACGACACTGCCGTCCACCCCGTCCTCCTCCCTGTGCTGCCTTCGCCCTTTATACTCCATCACCTGACTTCCTCCTTTGTGCTGGGTCGTAATCAGCTGCTGTCACAGTCAACCTATGCCATTTTTCCATCACATCTGCAGGCCTGGCTCTACTCGGTTTGACGTGCTTGTCTCGATCCCCGCAGTACTTTCGAAGAATCACTGCTAACAAAGCAGCTCCGCTAATCCGGTTACAAACACGTTTCATTTCCTATAACTTCTTCACAATAAAAGCCCCCGTTATTCAGTCATTTAAAAGCCTTTTATTATGAAGCAGCATCACAGGAAACGTGTTTTCAGCAGCAGGAACTAAACACGACTCCTGAACCAGCTGACAGCGAACACATGAAACAGTGAAACTCAGCAGATGTTTGAAACAAACAGGACGAGAGAAACTAAAGAGATGCAGTCAGAAGCTGCAGACGTACTGAGAGCTGAACACTGACTTTAAAAACCTCTTTCTCTCAGGTTTCCTGCACAGACGTGAGTTCAGTATCAATTTTCCTGAAGCAGGTCCATCAGCGGTGCTCTTTGACTGGGTCCCAGTAGAAAAGCAGCCCTATATGGTCGTCTTGTGTCTGTTTTCATGACTGCGTTACTTTTAACTGATTTTTTTTCATCATGTAGTTTAAATCCAGGAAATCTGACCATCTGAGATTTATTAATGACCTTATTTGACTCGTGTTTATTGTGAATTCATTGTTGGATTTATAATCAGTTTGGTCTGGTGCTATTAAAAGGCCCCAAAGTGAAGAAGCCAACAACCAAGAAAACTAAAATGCTGAAGTTCACAAAGAAAACTAAGAAAAACTGTCATTTTTATGAAGCTGGACCCTTCAGATGTTTGGTTTATTCTGGATGCTTGACATTAAATCAGTAAAGACTGAACGTCTCACAGGCAGCAGGGGAAGTTAAACCCTCCGTCTCGTCACTTTTTACAGCGCAGGCTCGGGGATTTGACGCTGCGACCGACAGCAGCGAGAGGCGACAGTCTCAGAGAATGACTAAATAAAGACTGTTTGGTAATTTATTCCAACGTGTTGCGGTGGAACATATGTTGTGAGAAAAATGTTGTTTCTCCTGAGGAGGCCTTTTGTTACCGACTCATTAATGCACTTTAAAAATAACAGGTGAGGACGAACGTACGCAGACAAACCAGCCTCAAACCACCTCTGTTTGAGTCGGGAGACGAGGGATCAGAGAAAGAAAGCTTTTAACACTTACATGTAGTTTGTGAACTAAGTGGCTTTACACTCGTATTGAACGCACCGATCACCTCTGTGACTCTGTGACTGCTGTTGACCTCAGCGTGAGTCGCTCTCTATGAATGAACTCTGATTAATCACAGCTTTTAATCGTAGCACAGAAATCATTGTATGATAACGGTTTATATCGCCTGAAGTAGGTGATAACAAGTCATTTTGTGTATCATCATTAGCAGGTGAAGGTCTACATCTCTGCGTTTGTTATTTCCAAGTTGTTATTTTTAAAGTTTAGATTATTATTCAAGATATAAAAACATAAAGACCTGTCAGCCAAACATCCTGTCTGTCCTGCGAGAGACAAGAACGCAGTTAAAGTAAACAAAGGAAGGAGGGAAAAAAAGCATATTAGGTTTGTATGATTGTTAAAAACCATATTATATTATTTTTATTGCAGGAGGAGGAGATAAAGAAGGAAGGGTCATCACGTCTCTGAATCTGTCTCTGGGGCCAGACTGTGGTGTCAGCTGTATTGAAGTCTATGGGAGATGATGCAGAAACACACCGAAACCCAACATATCCACGTCGTTTGACTCCTGATGAAGACGTGTCTCCAGAAATTAAAGAACGCACTTTAGAGAGGAGGTTTTTATCGACACGTTCGTTTCTTTATCGACGACTCACCCTTCGTTCCTCGAGTTCATTTAGGAAAGGCTCCTGTTCGCAGTGTCTTCATCGGAAGTCAGACAACGTAGATTCAGCGACTTCATGACCCTTCCTGCTTTTTTAGGTTCCTTGCCAGTCTCCAGGATGTAATGTGAGCAGCTTATGTTTCCAAGGTTGATGATTATTAGCTGACTGTCACATCAGGAGGTGGAGGGGATGGTGGTGGTGTTACTACACCCAACAAGGCTGCCAAACAGCCGACCGCAGTTCGAGTCTGTGGGGAGATTTCAAGAACTATTTGTGGCGACAAAAACAGGTATTTTAATCCAAACCATGATGTTTTCCTGAACCTAACCAGAGCATGAGCACGGAAATATAAAATTCAACATAAAGAACCGTTCAGTTTGAACTCACCTGTGGCTCAACAGAAACGTGCTTCACCAACACAAACTTGAAACTAACCGAGAGCATTTTAACATTTTCTTTATCTGTTGTTTGTTAGTATAGAAGTGTAATCAACCTTCACACACACACACACACACACACACACACACACACACACAAGTCACATTCAAACAAATTCATAAATCATGTGTTTGTGAATTGTTTTGATTGTAAACGAGTGTTGTTTTTGTTCCTGATGATTATTTTACATCATGTTTGTCTCAAATGTTTGTGTGTAAACAAGCGGTGAGTGTGTGAGTGTGTGTGTGTTAGTGTGTGTGTGCGTGTGTGTTTCCAGTAGGAGGTCTGTTTCTTAAGCATCACTCTAACATTCATAACAGGCTGATTAAAGCTTCACCTTCACTCTGCTGCTGCTGTTTTTATTGTTGTTGTTTCTGAGTGAAAATGTTAAATATTTATTAACGACACATAACCGCAGCAGATAACACACTCTGTAGTTCTGCTCACAAAAAGTTCATCTTTCCCTCCAGTGTATTTACGTGACGTGTGTTTGTTGTGTGTAAATTGATAATTGACTCACAGCAGGACGATCACAGTCTGCAGCACACATCACACCATCAGCACGGTCGTGTTTGCTGAGTGAAAAACATATACGAGTCATACAGGATCTGAACATTTTACACGTTGTCGAAGCCTCGGGGGTGTCGCGCACGCCGCCTCAGCAGGACGCAGCTCTGTTGTGTTAATATTGATGTCTTTATGGTGTTTATACGTGAAGCTTCGAGCTCTGATGTCAGAGTTTATGTTCCTGTATTTACTGCAGGAAACAGGCAGGAAAGAAACATGCAGAAGGTGCAGGAATCAGCTCCGGCAGCCACGAACTGAACTGAAATACTCCACTTTAACGTTATAATGTAAAAGTTACGCTTGTTTTCAAGCTAAATGAACGTGGAGCGATCAGACGAGCCCACATGGAGGCAGGTGAGCGGCATCCCATCATGCCGAGGGGCGCGATGAGGAAGAACGGCCTCATGTGTGTTTTTATTGTGTTTAATTTTGTGTGTTTGTGTACGAGTGTTTTATGGTTGTTTACTCACCCCTGCACACACACACACACACACGTTGTTTGTCAGACTGTGTACACATATTACTGCATGTTTGCATGAGATCCTGCGTGTTTTTCTTGCTTGCCAGTGTGTGTGTGTGTGTGTGTGTGTGTGTGTGTTTGCATGCAGGATACCAACCTCTGTGCGCATGATGTCCATGTTGTTTTTGTGTGTGTGTGTGTGTGTGTGTGTGTGTGTGTGTGTGTGGTAAATCAGTACACGGCCCAACACACACAGTAATAGAGCCCACTGGGGCACGAGCAAGTCTACAGTTGCTAGCTGTAAATTGACCTGTGTGTGTGTGTGTGTGTGTGTGTGTGTGTGTGTGTGTGTGTGTGTAGGGGTGTGTCCACAGAGAGCCATAATAACTGTTATCCGTCCCACAGGCCCTCATCATTTCACACACAGAGAGCTTTAATCCTCCTCGGGTCACACAGATAATCAGCGTGTGTGTTTTGTATTAAAGGAAAAAAATAAAGAAAAGAAAAAACAGGAATTTCAGATTAAAGGTGAGAAATATTAAAGACTTTGTGAACGTTATCTCCAAAAAGGACGTCTATAAAACCAAGTATCATTTTTTTTATATATATATTTTCAAAATAAAGCTTGCTGATGTTATTAACACTCACAGTATTGAAGTGAAAAAGTCCAAGAACTCTTTCTATTTTACATTTTTGATCCATGGAGGTTTTATATTTGTGAAACATCCAATAAGCTGATAAAAGCCATTTAAAAATCTGTGATGTCATCACGAGGTAAAGTCTGGAGGACGTCCGTATCACAGCCGTAATGTGGTGCGGACGGGCCCAGTGGACTCTTGGGGTTACAGGAGTCGCGCCTGGCTGCTGTATTTTGAACAGGCTGCACGTTAAAAACACACAACACATGACTTTTACTTTGACGGGCACTTCCTCTTCCTGTAGCAGGTTGTTTATCTGTTTCAGCAGAATCAGAATGAAAACTCATCTGACCAGCTGATAAACAGCTTCCTCCTCCTCCTGACATGTCACCCTATCTGTGTGTGTGTGTGTGTGTGTGTGCGTGTGTGTGTGTGTGTGTGTGTGTGCGTGTGTGTGTGTGTGTTTAATTGCAGCAGCTCTGTTCTGTCCACGTCTGCAGGTTGTTGGTTAATTGGTGCTGGAGGCTCAGCTCGTTAACTCCGCTCTCATCTGCCTCCCAAACAGCCTCACACCAATTACTACTGCTCGCTCTCTCTCTCTCTCTCTCTCTCTCTCTCCCCTCTCTCTCTCTCTCTCTCTCTCTCTCTCCCTCTCTCTCTCTCTCTCTCTCTCTCTCTCTCTCTCTCTCTCTCTCTCCCACACACACACACACACTTTTTTTTTTTCATGTTCAAGTTTGTTTCACAGTCGTGACCATCATTAAGTTCAGTGTGTAATAATTCAGACTGCAGGACAACAAATGCACATTATTACTTACATACAACAATAAAACTTGTTTGTGAATAAACATCAGAAATAAGTTTTATATTAAGTTATATAAATTATATCCTTGTAATACATTTTATTTGTTAGTTAATAAGTTCTTAAAAAATGTAACATTGATAAGTAAGTATTAACTATGTAAGAGTTAATAATAGCAGCATTAAGATGTTTTTATTAGTTTATAAGACAGTTATATGCACATATAAGTAACTTGTTAACTGTTTATGGACTGCTTAAGAACATTAATAAGGCAAAAGATAATAAAATAACTCTTAAAATG
>NC_133230.1:1316737-1374237 GCF_040436345.1 Pagrus major
CACTATCCTCTGGATAGAAACTACACCGAAGAAAAACAACAGAATCAGTCGTTTCCGCAGAAGAAGTGAGAGCTCCCCCTGGTGGCCGTAGATATAATGATTCTTGTCCAGAGGATTTTGTGGCCTTTAGTGATGAAGTCGCAAAATTCAACCAACTGAATGCCCCTCGTCTCACCAAGTGTTTGCCAGTGTTTGGTTTGTCTGGGCTACTTTCTGTCAAAATCTGATGCCTACATTACCCACAATGCAACTTTCCCTCTGATGGTTGTGTGGTAGATAGTGGGATCAGAGCCCAGACACCATTAGAGTGTCACTAAAAACCCAGGCTAGAAAATAAACCAATAGAAACACATCTCAGTGTTTTAATAAAATAGGCGGTGACTATTTGGATAAAACCAGGATCCCTGAAAGCTCCAGTTCAGTCTGGTCCCGGGATCGGCTCGAGTTTATTGCTGTCTGGACCCTCGTGACCCGACAGCACACACCAGAAAAGTTTTCTAACTTAAACCAGCTATTTTTCACGTGCAGTGGGACCATCTCCACCTGTGATCGTGGCGACCAAAACAGGTATTTTAAGCCAAACCATGATGTTTTCCTAACCCTAACCCCAGCTGGTTTTAGTGTCTAAACCTAAGCAGAGCATAAACACAGCACTGTGACGAGAGAGAACTAGAAAATTCAACCTACACAAACTTAAACACATTAGGAGCAACATGTAATAAGTAAAGCTGAAGCTGATTTTTATTCAAAAGCATTAAATGACAGATTCAAGAGTTTGAGGCGTCACGGGAGAGGAAACAAAAGAAAATGTAAAAACAGTTTGCAGACTTGTGACATGCAGCGTACACACACACACACGCACACTGACTCACTGTAATTGTTTTCTGTGCGGGTGTGTGTGTGTGTGTGTGTTGCCGGTGTGTGTTTCCAGCTGCCCTGTGAGAGAAGGTGTTCACAGCAGCTCCCGACGGACTCCACACATACAGCTACTGAAGCCTTGTTAGAGCTTATAATGAGCCATAAAAGTGCTCAGCTGTATTAAACATGCATGTGAATATCACCTGTCTGCACACACACACACACACACACACACACACACACACTGCTCCCTCAAGGGAACAAATAAAGCCATATTGTCCCTGGTCTGATTGCTGTGATAATTAATGTAGCATACGATGAGAAAAACACACTGAGACCAATTACAGCAGACAGAGGAAGGAGGAGAGGGAAGCGAGCGAGGAGACAGGATGAAATGGAGGAAGCATCGAGAACAAAACTGAGGAGACTTTATTTAAAGTTGCGATACATCACCGCGGCTCAATGGAGGCAGGGCAGGCCCGGCTCGGCCCTCCTCAGGAGCAGGTCCATCGCCGGCACGTCTCGGCTTAACACGTCGCAGTAAAACTTGAGATGGAAAAGCAAATCGGCACGGCTCGGTCTGACTCGGCGCGGCCAAAAGTGCTGGTGGAAAGGATGACCCGGTACGACCACGGCCAGATCACCTCCTCTATGTTTTCACAGACATTTCCAAGTCCGACATTGTCCCAGTCCTTCAAAGACTTAGACTCCAGGACATGCTGTAACTTAGTCTCAATGGTGCACCTCAACTGTAAAACTCTACAGATGTTTCCAACAATGTTCAAACCAGAGAAATCCACAAGTTTACTTAAAGATAACGGTGTGTTTCATTCGGTTGCCCGTCACTATAACTTCCAGGAGAGAGTCAGAGAGTGAGGAAGGAAGTCGGCATACGAGACTAAACGCAACATGAAGAAAACTTTAAAACATGACCTCGTTTGTGAAGAGAGTCTGAGTCACGTCAGTTACTCTCTTCATGAAGTAAAGTCCATTTCCCCTCCAGCTCCAGTCAGCAGTCAACATTACAGAACAGAAACACCCGACACTGGAGGTCACCTCCGGATCACTGCTGCAGTCAGGCTGATAAACAGGAGTGAAGATAAATCCACTTTTTAATGTCTGAGCTCTCCTCCCGTCGGCGAACAGCTGCGGAGCAGAGCATTATACATTTACTCTATTACTGCTTATATTTTAGACATTTTTTTCATGGACTTGTATGACCGGAGGGAGCCCGACAACAACCATTTAATTTGCCAGCGACTGTAATTGTTGTGTAATTGGAAATGCTGCAGAGTTCACCAAGGCAACCGCAGACTCCTGCTGGTCACCCCAAATGTGTCGCTGAGGTCCTGGTTGCCACTGAAGCACAGGCCTCTTGGTGGTTCCAGCCCGGAGGGAGGAGATCTCCCTCCCTCTCAACAGCGTTGGTTACAGTGAGACTTCGGGAGTGACGTCCAGGTGTAATTAAAAGCAGCAGAGCCACTTTCACCTCACAGCCTGGAAACATGTGGCAACTTGTTAATTTACCTCCTCCTCCTCCTGCCTCAGTGTCCCTGTGGAGAGGAGACAGATGGGCTGGGAGTCACCTGAGGGAGGACGAGGAGGAGACTATCTATCTATCTATCTATCTATCTATCTATCTATCTATCTATCTTACATTCTTTATAGAATAAACAATTGGTTGTGTTTTAGGAAAACATTTCCATCAATTTACCAACATGAGCAGCGACTACTGTTTCAGTTTGTTGCATCTGTGCACATTTTTCTTTGGGGAGTGTTTCAGGCCGTCGGCTGCCAAGAGGTTTAAAGTGTTTTCTCATTTCTGCAACAGATTTCTACTTTCATCTGTAGTTTCGCGGCACCAGGAATCAAAACAAGCTCTGATTTCTTGTCTCTTTGTCACCGAAAGCAAAAAGTACTTCCTGTTTGTCTTTATTCAACTGTAAAACTGGGGAATTTTCTCAAAAACGTGATAAGCAAAGTTACAGGACTGAGGTCATTCAAGGCAAGAGAGCTGCAGTATGTTGTGAATTATCTGTTTAACATGGGAATTAATGTTTTTCTATGATCTATAGATATAGAGGTTAGATAAAAGAAATGGAGACAAGGTAGAAGAAGAAGACAAAATCTAAAAAAGTTGAATAAAAATGATTATTTTCCACCTCCACAAGCACACGAGGAAGTGTCGAGGTCAAAGCTAAAGTTATTCCTTCTGAAACAGCGTTAATCAGGATGAAGAAATGTGACAAAAACATTTTTATTTTGAACAAAACATACGTTATTTAAATCAGTCTATAAATGTTCATTATCTACCTCCTTATACCATCACAGCTTTGTCTTCCAGAGGTCGACACACAGGTTAAACACATTTCACTGAGCCTTTTAACAAGCATGGCGTTACCCAGAATCCTCTCTGCCAGATAAATATTAGGCATCACTCATAGTTATTTACTTGAAGTTTGATTTCTCTCTCATTTTAAACACACGTCTGTTTTTACATGAAACGTGACCTGTGACAGTTAAACATCAGAGTGACATAAAAATCAGACGTAAAATTACCTTGATGCTATTTTTTACTCTGGTTTCTATGGCAACGGAAGGATCAGTTTGAATATTCTCCACTTAAAATATGACATCTTAGTACAAACATTCAGAAAACGGGGGTAATTGTGATTAACATGATACACACACACACACACACACGTACAGGTAAAAACCTTTCATGTTTCTGTAATGTCGACTTTTCATGAGCGACACAAACAGAATGATTTGACGTTAAATAAAGTCTCATCAGTGTAAGAGGATGGAATTGTATTTGAATATTTAGAAAATATGTAATACATATCTGAAGCTCATCGGAAGACAACTGCCCTCCTAATTCCATATATTTAATTTATATTTTTTTACCTCATGTATATAGTGTTTACTTCTTGGCTCTCTGGCGTTCATTATTTTTCAGTTAAAGCACTTAAATCCTGCTGCGTCAAATATTCCCCTTTTGTTTCTTTTGGTCAAAATGATCGAATAAACTTATTTTGAAATTAAACTAAATGTGAGTTAGATTTCACTTTCACAAACAATTGTTTGGACGTTGATTTAAAGACAATCACTAGAAATTCAATAGAAAATACCAGCAAAATAAAGTTTAGATATTGTTTGAGCTGAAAAGAAGGGGTATGTATGTTTTTTACCACTTAAAAACCTTTCATGATGTGCTTTTTATTTACTAAAACATTAAAACTCTTTGTTGTTAACTGCTGGGTTGTTATGTTTTATTGGGTATTAAAGGTGCAGTATGTAAGAATTTAACATAAAAACAATCAAAAAAAATGCCTAAAATTATCAACAGAATGTGAAGGAACAACAGTTTTGACATTATGATGTCTATGTATTGCATTACAGCGTCGCTGCTGTACCTCCTAAGCTGAGCTAACTAGCTAATGGTAGCTGCCCCCTAATTGGTTCAGCATGAATTTGACTGGTGATCAGTTCTTACATATTGCATCTTTAAAGATTAGAACTACAGAAAAAGAAATGCAGAATATAAACTTAACAAATGTGACACCCGTTGTTTCAAAATAGTCATGTTTCTGGATAGACATGTTTCAAGTAGACTCGTTGAAAAGTCTACTTGACAAAATTGTTAATTACCTTTCCCTTTTCAGGATGAATGCTGTACACAAGCTGAAAGAGCCACAAGTCTTAAGGGACAAACAGACCCCAGGGTTCACCGATTAAAATGCAGATAACACTTTAAAGTTACTCATAAAATTCTTGGGGACACTAGAAATGTTCCTGCAGCGTAAAAGGGACAAATTATTTATCTATTTTGTGGCGTGATCGTAACATAAGAGTTCAGTGTCATCTGCATAGAGTAAGAACTTTAAGCTAAGGAAATGAATTACGCTGCCAAACGTAAGTGTTGAGAGAGACGTAGTGGACCGAGTATGAAGCCTTGAGGGACGCCACATTTTAAAGAATCAAGCACTTAACTGCTGATGTTGAAAAAGATAAACTAGGACTTGATTGTGTTGTGCATAGTGGTGATGGTGGTTATTGTTGAGGTTGTTATGTTCTAGTTGCTCCAGTTGGTGATATAATTTCCGTATCTCTTGTTGCTGTTGTTGTTAATGTTGTTATTAAACTTTTCTTGACTTTCTATTTTTAACTGATCTTAGTCTAAGTTTTTCAGTGATCCCTCTCTGTGTTATGCTGCACCCAAAAATCCTTTTTGGCAGGAAATGAAGGAACTAAGATGCTCCTATAGCCAGATGTTTACTTGAATAAAAGTAATTCACAAATGCATCAAACATACCGTCAATAGAATAAACTCTAACTGCTTTGTGTTTGTTTGATGTGTGTCAGTGTTTTTGTTTGTTTAGACGAAGGTGTAAATGTATGTTGGTGATTTCTTGCTGTTTATTTACGTTAACTATACATTCATTTACACACATATGGTCATTTTTTTAATTGACATACACGTGAAGTTATGATTCACCCACCTTCAGTTTATGGGTGTGTGTGTGTGTAAAAGAGTGTGTTAGGCAAACTGTCAAAACCCACTCTAATATTCTCTGACCTCTATGTTGAGTGCATTCATGTACTTCCCTCGTTACCGTGACAACAGCACAGTATGTACATGTACTGAAGAGTGGTTTGCAGAGCATGTTTAACAATGATGAATTTTAATGTCTAATAAGTGTGTTATAGTGTGTGCTTTTGTTTTCAGAGAGTGTGTTGCACAGTTAACAGTTTTTTACCAAGTGTCCACCAACATGGCCAAACACTGAGACCAGTGCCAGCATTATTCAAGGCCAATAGATGCTAACTTCTCACAGAAAATGTGTTTGTAAAAAGCTGGTAAAAAGTAAAAAGCTCTGTGGTTTTTTTAGTTTTCCGTCCATGTTTTACAATAAATGATTTTCTACAACCACAGAGAACCATTTATTTTAGCAGCAAGAATCCAAACCTCAAAGCTGTTGTTGAACCATTTAGAGTACAGACACGATTTTGGGCTCTTTTGAAAGGTTATAAGCTGATTTTTTTTCCTAAGATGTCAGTTTTTTCATTAATCTATCAGTCACTTATTTTTGTTAATGCAAAAATCAGCTGTAGACGACCTGTAACTGCCCCTATTAGCTGGAAAACACAACGGGTCCAATACAAACAATATCAATGAAAATGACTGGAGTGACTCAGGAGAGAGGAGAAAGAAGCATTGGTCTACGCAATCACTCATTGGCTGTTGTTGACTCTAGGGCAGGCATAGAAGCTCCTATCTGCTCAAATGAGCTGTCAATCAAACTGCTGCCATCTCAGGATCTCCATTGTAGAGGGATAATGGCTTTTTACACAAAAAAGCATGAAAAGGCATCCGTGTTAGTGGAAATTTGGGAATAAGAGAGGATGTTTGTACATGCTAGTTTGTTAGCTTGTTTGTTTGTTTGTTGATTGTACCTTGCTGATGTGGTTTTATCTCAAAATGGTTTGCATGAATAGAGTCACGAGAATCTAAGCTTTCTAACGATGTATAGCAAAACTATACAGTTAAATTGTTAGCCTCTTTGCTTAGCTGTGGTTGTATTGTTTGGCGAACTAGTCAGGAATGGTGACGGGATATTAAAACTTTCTACAGATGCTGAGACCTGAAACCTGACTGTCACGATAACTCTGAAATGAATCAACATGACAAATGTTTAGATAATTGCTCCAATTTAAGATTTATGTACAAGCTTTTTCTCCGCGCTTTCAACTGAATCTTCTTCAGCAGATTATGTCATTTCCAACATGTGGGGGGAAAAACTAGTTGGTGGATTTTGAGTTTTCTTGTCAATGATTGAACTCAATTAAATCTAAACTATCTAGATCTAAACAAAGTTAATATTGTATTCACATTATTTTAAATGTCTGTTTTACAGTGTGTTTTGTTCTCAACTGTTAGACTCACAGTGCCTATTTTACAGTGTATTGTGCAGTGTGTCTTACTGTGTGTGTGTGTGTGTGTGCGTGTGTGTGTGTGTGTGTGTGTGCGTGCGTGCGTGTGTGTGTGTGTGTGTTGAATCTCTCTCTGTGTCAGTAGTTATTATAAATACACTGACATGTTGGCTGGTTAATTAAGGTGTATAATTCTTGTTGTTCAGTGCCGTCACATAAAGAGAGATGATAATAGACTGTGTGTGTGTGTGTGTGTGTGTGTGTTGGATAATAATTGGATGAAGGTTGGTGCTGTGTAATAATTGGACGTCTGAACTACAAACACAGTGACAGCAGCAGCCTGCAGCTCCGTCGTGTTTGTTGTAAACGTAAAGGGAACAAACAGCGGCGATGTTTACTCCGACTGACTGTAAACACACTAAATAAACGAGCGACGAGGACGAAACAGAGACGAGCAGCGCGACACAACGCTTCCCACCAGCCACCGGATCAGCGTCTGTCTCCTGAACCAGACACAATAAATCACACAGTGACTCTTCTCCTGTCCTATAAATAATCTGATTGCTAATCTTAACCCTGCACGCACACACACACATAAATACAAACATTTTGCACATGCACTATATAAAATGTGTAAAGGTCAGGCTGCATGGGAAAATATGTTTATATAAAAAAAGACATGCATGCACATTAGTGCATCATTTATTGCACCATAATAACAATAATAGACACAATATTATATGGATATAATTTCATACTGACTTCCTTTATAATTAAATGTATTATTTTATTATTTTTATTTTAATTTTGTGTCTTTTTTTGAGCGAAATGTTAAAATAAATTAGGCTGCTATTAATATTATAATGACATTATTACTATTATACTATATTGTATTATACACAAAGTGAATTATACATGAAATATAATGAGTAGTAATTAATAATTGAGCAAATGCTGCACAGTAACATATTAGAGGAATAAAATAATGACGTGTACAAATAGATTTATAATTTATTTTGCTTGCATTTCTTTGTGGTAGTATGCTCCTTTTTTATACAAACATTTAATTCTGAGTCTGAATATATTTAAAATTTAAATGATATAAAATTCACATTGTCATGTTGTATATGAAAAATAGAGATTTAGCAATTAAGTAAAACAACACAAGATAATTTGTTTACAATCTAAAGACATCAGAAATACATACAAACAGAAAAGATACAAACAGCTAAACATAAACAGGATTTCATATCGTTTGATCTTTGCTTTTAATATTATATTTCATCTGAAATCTAAACATAACAGACATTTTTAATCTTATATACCGTGTGTAATTTAAACTAAATAAAAACAGTTGTCTCTGCAGAGTTTTATGAACGTAGCTCAGTCTGTGCTTCATTCACTGTTCTCTGCTGCCATCTACAGGCTGCTGCCGCTACTGCATGCACACACACACACACACACACACACACACACACACACACACAGCACACTGTGTGTTTTATTTAGTCTTCTGTTCGAGGTTCAGTCTGAAGAAAACAGGAAGGACAGGAAATAAAACAAATACAAAAAAGCCTCCAACAGCTTCCAACTTTCCTGTTTCCATTTTCAGTCAAACCTGTTGTCACGATGTTGTCACGATGTTGTCATGATGTTGTCACGATGTTGTCATGATGTTGTCACGATGTTGTCATGATGTTGTCATGATGTTAAACTCTCCCAGAGAACAGAAATGTGTATTTTCAAATATGTGAGACGGACATTTCACAGGAAATATAAGCAGAGGATGGAGAACAAAAGAAGAGCAGCATAAAACTAGCCGAGGTAAAACTACTCAAACAATAAAATTAACAGATTAACAGATTTTGAAGGGTCATTTCATCCAAATTACAAAACAAAGAGAATACACATTATTTCCTCTCACATAGATAGATTTGTATTTATCAGGTTTTGCTGCCCTTCACCTCCATCAGTGTTGATGAATGGAATTACATTTAACCGCAACATCTCTCTGGAAACGGAGCGGCTGTCGCTCTATCAGGACTATTTGTTTGGTAAAAGGAAGATTAGAAAGGTTCAGAAGTACTCGTATTGTCCCGAAACTGTTTGACCACATGGTGTTTATAATCAGGAGGGCTGCAGATATTCAACTCAAGTCGTTCGGGAATGTTATTTTCAGCGTTTCCAACATTTTACACAAACTACACACCTGCAAGACCAACAAATACATTCGTTCAGTGGTGGAGGAAGAATGATCATCATTTACTGAAGTACAAGTATCAATATAACAGGATGAAAATACTCCATTACAAGTAAAAGTCACTGAAATAAAAGTATCAGCAACAGAATTTAAGTCTTATAAGTAAAAATACACATTATACTATCATATTATTGGATCATCATTATTTATTTATTCTAACTTCTTCACATCTGTCACAATGGATCATACATAAATGTAAGACATCCAATATTTAGAAGTATAAAGTAGCATGGAATTCAAGTGGTCAAGTACCTTTAATTGTATTTGAGTACAGTATTTGAGTAAATACTACTTTAGTCTTGTTATAGCTCCTCGTAGTGTTGCCGATGTCTTTGAGTTGTTATCAGGTTCACCAAATGAGATATTTTCATCTAAATATTTATTTGCAGCTCAAAGAACAAGTACTTTTAATACTTTAATTGCATTTTTCTTACAGTACTTAAGTACTCTGGCTAAAGTAGACCTTTGAATGCAACGCGTGTCCTTTCACGTTGTTATTCATATTAAAATATCTATATATTTCCTGTGCCCCCGGTTCCAATGTATGTTTACTCAGTTACTCTGTTGCTTTGTCTTGTAGTTTTGCTTCAAAATGACACAAAATCCTTTTATACTCTGACACTAATTTTAAACTGCCCAATAAAAAGCACGCTACAAAGGTAATCATGTCTCGTTAGTGGTTTGATTAAACAGTAAAATCATCGTAGCCCACTGAGCCCCTCCTCCCTCTGGTTCAGTGGTTGTGTGGTGTTAATGGGTGGTGCTTGTGTATTTCGCACTGTTGGTTTGAAAAGACAAACAGCCAGCACCAGAGTTGATGTAGCTGGCTGTAGTTGCCCCGGTAAACACACCATCACTTTGGCTGTCGCAGCTGCAGTGTCTCTGGGCATGTTCGGTAGAGCGGACAGGCTGGGCGGGCAGCACAGCGGCTGACGAGCCCAGAGACATTCTTGCAACGAAGACCACCTCTGGCAGACGGGAAGAGAGGCCGAAGGGGTCGGTCTGTTTACCCGCAAAACTACAGCTTATAAACTGCAGAAAACAGAGTTACTGTGTGAGATAACAGAGAACACAGCCAACAAAGCCAACCAATCAGAGGCGGCGAAGGGCGAGTCTTGTGAGAATTCAGGACAGCAGTCTGCCTATCAGTGATCTGGAGGGTGGAGAGGGACGGCAAGTCAACAAGGGAGACGTCCCCCTTCGTCCCCCTAAAAGTGCTTTTACATTTGATACTTAAATTGCTGATGATCTCAGTGTGCAATGGTGTAAATATTTTTGCTGTTGAGTTTTGTTTCTTGTCTATTTTGTTTATATTGTCCTTACTGCTTTTTTACTTATTCATTATTATTGTTTTTATTGATGCTGTCTATTTTCGCTTCCCTTTGCTGCCGTTATAATGCCAATTTGCCCGTTGTGGGACTAATGAAGGATTATCTTATCTCTTATCTTAATCAGATATTTCTGATAATACTTATGTTCTGTCACTTAAGTAGGCACACACATGCAACACATTCACTTGTGCTGGAGTATTTTTCCTCCATCACTGATAAGTAACTTTAAACCAAAGTGGTGACATAACATTTCATTTTGTTGTGTGATTGAAAGTGTGGAGCCTCTCTGGTCTCATCTGCTCTGCAGATTGATTTGAACTCACGCCCACGTGGGAATATTCTTTACCATCGCTGAACACGGCAGACAGCCAATGAAAACTTGACAATATTAATCCTGTCGTCGTCTATATGTCGGTGTCAGGGTGTCGTGTCACCGGGGAGATGATATGTTTGTTGAAGGCGAAGCTGTTCCCCCTCAGCGTCTGCATCCCGTCTTCACATTAACGCAGAAGCTAAACAACATTAGCAGCCCTGTCAGCCGCAGACAAACACACATCTGAATCTTTATGATTTTATTTTTATTCAAAGTAAACATCTTTGTATTTGTAAAGACTTCCAGGCGAGTCTCTTAATTTCAGAGGTTTAAATATTGCTGCGTGTTTTTGAATAATAATCAGCGCTCTTTTCTCCCTCGCTGACAGGCTTTTGTTTCAGATGCGTGGTTTCCACCTGTCACAGAGTGTGTCATCCATATGATTATATACCTTATTCTATAAGGTCAAAGATGTCGTGTCAGGTGGGAATTGAACTGGCGGCTCTCGGAGGAGGCGGAGGGCGAGATTCTCACTGTCGATTATAAAAAAGGAACTTTGTCTCCGTTTCCTCTACAGCTCTGATTAAAGGCGTCGTCACCGTGTCATACCTATGATTATGTCTGCTGTCACTATCTGTGTGCGTGTGTGTGTGTGTGGCAGGTCAGTGAATACCAGAGGGAACCTGTGCAGTAATGTGACTAATATATTGTGCATCACAGTGCAGTGAAGCTTGACAACATTAATAATAGCTTCATCATCCTGGTGACAGATTACCTGCCTCTGTGTCGCAGCCTTCTGGAGGCTTTGCTGTTCATGCAGAAACCTTGTATATCCACCTGAGACTAATGAGAGGGAGAAACAATATGAAACTTTACAGATCAATGTGGGAAAATCAGGTTTGTGCAACTCAGATTGAGTTGTTGTTTTCAGTCTGTTTGTTCCTGACCTTTAAACCAACCAAGAACGAGTTAGTCTTGTAAATTAGTGTTGATGGTCTAATCTCTGATTTGTAAAACAACAATGTTGACACACAAAGACAAGCCCAGTTTCAGCCCAATTATGTTCATGTCAGACAATGTTTAAAAGACTGCAGAAATTACACCCATAGCCATCGTTCAGTGCCAGAACAGGTAGTGAGTCCTTAGTGGATGTACTGATTTTGTGGTGGCCCACTCAGGGACTACTGGGGCATTTCCTAACTGTGTGCTCAGTGGTTGTCGGTTGTTGCTGTGTGGGTGGTGCTTGTGTTTTTTTTCCCGCGGCTGGTTTGAAAAGACAAACAGCCAGTGGTGGAGCAGACTGTGAGCCATAGTTGCCCCGGTAAACACACCGTGACTTTGGCTGCAGCAGCTGCAGTGTCTCTGGGCTTGTTCAGCAGAGCCGACAGGCCGGGCGGGCAGCACAGTGGCAGCCGGGCCCAGAGACATTCTCACAGGTGGTTTTAAAAGACAAACAGCCAGCACCAGTGAGCTGTAGTTGCCCCAGCAAACACACCGTCACTTTGGCTGATTACTAATCTTTTTGGCTTTTTTGGCTTACTGAAACCTAGCGTGCAGGACTTTTACATAAATGAATGTCTACTACATTCAAGCGCTAAACAAATGAGTTCACACAATGCTGATTATGTCTATCACTACCAGATAAATATCTCTGTATTTCGCATGAAAGTCTGTGCCGACTTTCATGACATAAGGTTTTTGCCAGTAAACAAATTCTTGGTTTTGCCAGACCCGAAGAGAGAAGCTATCGTTATTTGCCTCTGTTGCAGCTCTGTTGCTGCCTCTGCTGGCCGATCAGAGGCGGAACGAAAACTGTTTCTGTCTGGAGAAAAGGTTGTTAAAAAATAGTTTTAATAAAGAAAATAATAAAGAAAAGGTGAGCTCGTTGGCGAAGCAAAAGTTTGCTCATGTTTTTTGGGGCAGCTGGCGGTTCAAGAGAGTTAAAATGGTGAACTAAAGGGAGAGTTCAACATTTAGTCTCATGTTTGTGAAAAAACACAATTTTCACCTGACCAGTAAATGTAAAAATAATTCTCTGAGCCTGATAATAACTTCCATTGAATGAAAAGTGTCTCAAAATCAAATGTTAATGTTTCTTTATATTCCTGATGTTCCTGATGTTGTTGATGATTTATGGTCTTTGGTAACTATGAGGACATACGAGGTTTCATCAGGACGATAAAGAGATCTCCTTCCCTCTGTGAACTCTGACCTCTCTCCTCTCGCCACTTTATGAAGAAGCTGTCGTGTCGCCGCTTACGTCCGTGATGAGCGATCTCCGTGTCAACAGCCCGTCGTTACCCAGCAGCCCCGGAGTCGTCGCCTGTGACACCTGACACACGTTCAGATCCACATGTGAAGGGAACACGTGTTGGACCGACACATGAAGTCCACAGTTTGATTCAGTGTTCGTACGCTGACATGAAGACAGAAAGAGAAATGTACTTCAGTGTGGACAACGTGGAAATACTCCATTACATGTAAAAACCTTACTTAAGTAAAAGTATGAAAGTATTACCAGATTAATTTAAGTTTGAAAAAAGTACTTATTATGTAAAAGTTTATGAGTAAGTACAGAGGTTAAGTAGAAATTCAATGTACTTGTACTTTACTAGAGTAATTTATTTTTATGCTACTACTCGATTACTCTGACAGCTTTAGTTACCAGTTTTATAAAAAAAAAAAAAACCTGGCTGATGACCATATTATATCAGAATCAGTGTTTTTTTGTTGTTTTATTTATCTCGTTTTTGATCAAATAAAATCATTTTAAAATGTGTTGCTACGGCTCTGTTGCAGAATGTAATCTGTAAGGTAACTAGTAACTAAAGTTATCAGATAAATGTAGTGGAGTAAAAAGTATGATATTTGCCTTCAGAATGTAGTGGAGAGGAAGTGTAAAGTAACAGAAAAGGGAAATACTCAAGTAAAGTACAAGTACCTAAAATATAATACCTCAAAATATACTTAGTTACATTCCATCACTGCACGTTACTAGTTAGATTACAGATTACTCTCCCCTTCCTTCAGTGTTTGTGATAGTGTGTTTTTTCATATGTTGAGAAAATTCTCCTTCTTTATAAACTCTTTAAAAACTAAAACTAATCAGTGGCGTAAGTAACTAAGTACATTTACTCAAGTCAAGTACTATACTTTTGTACAATTTTCAGCTACTTGTTCTTAACTTGAGTATTTCCATTTTTGCTACTTTATATTTCTACTCTTCTACATTCTGCAGCAGATATTGTACTTTTTACTCCATTGCATTTATCTGACAACTTAAGTTACTAGTTACTTTACAGATTACATGCTGCATCATTTTTAAATGAATTGATTTTCTCATCAATCAGATAAAAACAGTGATTTTAATGATCAGCTGACTCACAGTATACAGTATATACAGACATGTGAATATATGGATCAGTTACTTTACTGATACTTTGATACTTAAGTACATTAAACATCAGATACTTTAAGACTTTTACTCGAGTATGACTTTTGGATACTTTTTACAACACTGTCAATTTATCACAAACATTCAACACATCTGGAGATACGTGGTTTTCACTGGACAGGAAGGTAATCTGAAAAGTAACTAGTAACTAAAGTTGTCAGGCAAATGTAGTGGAGTACAAAGTACAATATTTTCCTCTGAGACGTCTTTCAAACCGTTTTCTTCTTCTTCTTTTTACTGTGAGACATTCTCGCCTGTGATTCCTCGTTCTGACAC
This sequence comes from Pagrus major, assembly GCF_040436345.1. NCBI lineage: Eukaryota > Metazoa > Chordata > Actinopteri > Spariformes > Sparidae > Pagrus > Pagrus major. The sequence continues at coordinate 1,331,164 of NC_133230.1, forward strand.
GATTTACAGAAAAATGTGTCAGTGACGGCACAAAGATGCAGAAGAAGAGCTGAATTAAATAAAAACATAGATGGAGGGATGAATGGATGGATGGATGGATGGATGAATGGGTGGGTGGATGGATGGATGGATGGATGGATGCATGGATGGATGGGTGGATGGATGGATGGGTGGATGGATGGATGGATGGATGGATGGATGCATGGATGGATGGGTGGATGGATGGATGGGTGGATGGATGGATGGATGGATGGATGGATGGATGGGTGGATGGATGGATGGATGGATGGATGGGTGGATGGATGATGGATGGATGGATGGATGGATGGGTGGATGGATGGATGGATGGATGGATGGATGGATGGATGGATGGATGGGTGGATGAATGGATGGATGGATGGATGGGTGGATGGTGGATGGATGGATGGATGGATGGGTGGATGGATGGGTGGATGGATGGATGGATGGATGGATGGGTGGATGGATGGATGGATGGATGGATGGGTGGATGGATGGATGGATGGGTGGATGGGTGGATGGATGCAGCTTGACTTGCCGCTGCGCCCCGCTCTGAACCCTCTTTTGTACCAAATTAGGGAGAGCATGAAAAGACAGAAGGAGAGAAAGTGGCTGCTCTCTCCTTCTGCTTCTTGTTGTGCGGTTTAATTTCCCCCAGCGCCGGTGCTTCAGCCGAAATCTAATTTGAGTGAAAAATGGCAATCCAGCTGTTCGGTTGACAGAGCCCAACCAAAACATGGTTTTCTTTCAGCGCAAAAACATGCGGCGGCCATCTTCATCTGCACATCAATGGCTGCTGAGCGGAGGCTGAGCGCCGCGCAGGGTAGTAATTACAACGTTTCTGCATGCGTGCACGTGTGTGTGTGTGTGTGTGTGTGTGTGTGTGTGTGTTGTACTCGGGGTGTGTGTGGAGGTAATTTGCAGCCCTGCTCCTCCTCTCTGCTCTCTATGACGAGTGAACGAATACAGAGGAAGAATGAACGTATTGAGGCTGCAATGATTGCCATGAGAGGGAGTGCTCTCTCTCTCTTTCTCTTTACCTCTCTCTCTCTCTCTTTCTCGTTACCTCTCTCCCTCTCTCTCGCCCCTCGTTCGCTTTGTGTCGTCAGGCAGGATGAGATGAACTGAGAGTTAAATACCCCACCTCCCCCCTCCTCCCCCCCCCCCCTCCCTCCCAAATCTATTATGCAAACAGAAGTGGTTAATTGTCCACATATTTGCATGCAGCGGGTAAATGAATTATACAAGGGCTCCGTCGCCTAGCAACTGCCCAGGGTGAGAGTGGGGGGGGGGGGGGGGGGGGGTGATTGGAGGGTCGGGGATGACATCAAGATGTCAGGGAGCACGCTCAGAAGACAAAAGGTGTGCTCTTTGTAGTAGTAGAAGAAGAAGAAGAAGTCAGGAGAGACACCTGAGCTGATGAGACAGGAAGTGAGGACGACAAACAGGAAGATCACAGGAAGCTGCTGCAGGTGTCAAACAACAACAACAACAACAAGAGAAGAAGAAGAAGAAGAAGAAGAAGACGAAGTCAGGAGAGTCACCATTAGAGCAGAAACGACACCTGAGCTGATGAGACAGGAAGTGAGGACGACAAACAGGAAGATCACAGGAAGCTGCTGCAGGTGTCAAAGTAAACAACAACAACAACAAGAGAAGAAGAAGACGAAGAAGAATCAATGTTGAATCAATGTGATGATGTATCTTTAATCTCAGACATGGAGTGTAACTAAGTACATGTACTCAAGTACTGCACTTAAGTACAGTTTGAGGTACTTTTAGGCGACGTTATCCCTCCACTCCACTACATTTATTTGATAACTTTAGTTACTAGTTACTTTACAGACTACATGCTGCATCATAAGTACAGTTGTTGTCACAGTAAATTAAAAATGAAAGCTAAAGAATTATAGCTGCGACATTGTTTTTATAATCAGCACAAGTTGTTTTAATGCATCTCTGGTTTTTCCAGGACTGGGGGTCCAAATTTAGTGAGTATGATTTTAACAGGAAGATCATCAGAGCCATCAGCTGACAACAGTTTATAGGAAGAAAACTTTGTGTTTGATTGAAATATTCGACTTTATTTAAAGCTAATTTCAAACCTTTCTCACTGAGCGACATCTAAACTGTTTGGTTGAGCAAATATGAAACTTTTGGAAACTTCTTCATAATATCTAACATGTCCAGTGTGATTATAAAACCTGAAAGTTCACCCACAGTGCATCATGGGAATTTGTTTGTCGCCTAACATACTTGATCCAGATTGAGTTCATTAACCGCTTTACAAAACCATCAGAATATTGTGTTTTGACTGAATCCCTGAAGTTAATCAGTCTGACCATTATTTATTTGATCTGACTCTGGATCAGCTGTGTTCAAACCTCTGCAGAGTCGTTCACACAGCTGCTGATCCTCTGTCAGATTTATCACCAAGTGCCTTTTTGTCACCAGTGAAACGATTCCAGCTCGAACAGCAACTCTGCCTCCATAATTCATATTTCACACTGCTAAATGACTCACATTTCAACACTGTTTGACACCTGAAACGCTCTCGACAATGACAAAAAATTTTACACCTCAAACTAAAGTCCCACAATGCCGCCGTGGTTCCCCCCTAATAATGATTAATTGTCGGGTCTTAAACTCTTTCGGGGAGCTGCAGGTGCTAACAGCCGGAGCTAATTGGGGTGCAGAGCCAATTAGAGGCAGGAGAAGACTGACGGCATTAACGTGATGAGGCTCATAAAGATGGCAGACCTGCAGAGACGCAGTTTGAGCCGCTCATCTGCAGAGACGAGAAGGAGCCGCTTCAGATCTGTCAGGTGTTCGTCAGTAAAGAAGTACATTTACTCGAATACTCAGCCGAGTCTGCAACTTTCTACTTCTACTACATTTATCTGAGTCACAAATAATATAGAAAGAGCTTATAAAATATGATGCACTGTAATAAATAAATAAATAAAAACTACCCAGAAGTCAAACTTGAGTGAAAGTAAAGAGGTGGTGTTAAAATATTACTTTGGTGAAAGTTAAATTAATTAAAGTAGCAGTAAAAGTGACATCAGACGATATAGAAATATCAGAATGTTTTATTTCCTGATATCAGCATCAGCCTCAAAAAGTGACAGTCGGGCTCGTAAAGAAAAATATCTTTTATTTCACTTTAATTGCAGAAATGTGAATGTAAATCTACTGTTTCTAGGCGTGTAATTAAAAAGATGAGCTAGATTTTTTTTGTTAACGTCCATCTTGAAATTTTAGACTTAAAAACACAAAGACTGATGAAGTTACTGCAGCAAAAAGGCCAGTAATGACTCAAAAAAAGGCATTTTTAAGTACTAGAGGTTGTAATAGTGAGATGTATTTACAATTAAAGCTGTTTTATAGGCCTATTCAAAAGGAAGCAACAGTGTTGTTCACTTGTAGCTTAAATGAAATCAGAGTTGTCAGAAGAGATGTTGGGAGGCAAGAATTCAATGTGAGTGAATTGAGAAGAGCTGAATGTGTGTGTGTCTTCTGTAAACATGTTGTTGTGTCGCCTCTTCGACACAAACGTTTGTTTTCTGCAGCAGTTTGTGATTCAACTGAATCATTGATGAAGCTGTGGGGACGAGCGAGTATCAGGAGACTGGGGGAGAGAGAGAGGTCAGGTTTGCCTCGCTTCAACGGCCTCAAACATGCACACACACACACACACACTGCACAGAAACAGTGATGTAAGTCATGTTAGAAATGACCAAACACTGAGTTTCTGTTTGTGACGTCAGACGATGAAACGAGTAAAAACAGATTCAATCAGAGCTCACAGTCTCTACCTGTCAATCAGGAGTCGATCAGCTGCTGATCAGATCAATACTTTATGACTCACCTGTGTCTTGTTAGCCAATCAGCACCGTGTGGATGAAGTCTGTCTGCTTCCTGATGTCAGTTCATGCTGTGTTGTTCACCTGAGCCTCTTCCTGCGGTATGCTTCTGTTTGTTTTGTTCCTTGTGTTTTGTCCTGATTTGTACTTTGCATGTCTTGTTTGTTTGTTTGTTTGTTTGTTTGTTTGTTTGTTAGTAATTCTATGGTTTTTGGAGGGTCTTCACCATTTTGCCAGCACCTGACAAGACTTGTGTGAAATGTCCAGAATATTTCCAGATATATGGAGTTAAAATCCAGTCATATTTCAAAACTGCAGAAACAAATTCTAGGTGCTGTGTCGTAGTCAGCTGGACGTTCAGCTCAGCTCAGTTTTAATTTCTCTTTATCTTCTTCTATCTAAACTCCATCTGAACTTTCTTATACACATTTAATAACCTCGTGCCAAACAGAGTGAATTCAATGTGATTCAAAGTTTGAAACGTTTGTCATGTAAATTCATCCTGAGCCCGGCAGCTGCTCGTGTTTGGGTCTCCAGAACATTCATAACATCCCAAATGTTCAACCACACACACACACACACACACACACACACACACACACACACACACACAGTCCACAGATACACACTGAGGCTGTCACACACACTGTAAACACACACGCTTACCTCAAACATTTCCTGTTTCAGTGTTGAACAACAAGCTGCAGCCGAGAGAGAGAGAGACGTTCTCCTTTCCTTCCTCCTTCATCCACATTGTCAAACAGTGTTTCCATCATCATCATCGTGTGTGTGTGTGTGTGTGTGTGTGTGTGTGTGTGTGTGTGTGTGTGTGTGTGTGTGTGTTCAGGCCTCAGTCTGAACTGAAATCCCAGCAGGAAAGTCTGACCCAGAAAACAAAGAAAACAGACAGTGATATTATTGTAAAGCCGTGAATTGTTTTCTAACGTTCGGTAGATTTTAGTTTTGACCGACTTCACGTGTTGACCTAAAAAAAAAAATAATAAGAAGATTATGTACAAAACACCTTACTTTGACTTTATTGCGCACACATAAGGTTAGATAGAACAACAGAACAATAAAAATGTACATTATACTATTTGGAAAAATACAACGAGTGATGAATATCAACAGAAAAACTAAATCAATTGACAATGATCCAAAAATGGAAAATATAAAAAAATAATACAAAGAAAAATAATATATATATACATGTACAAGAAAACATTAGACTTTAATGTTAATTAGATTTCATTAGACGGCTGTTGTGGATTTGAGTTTCCACTGACTTTAAACTCCATCAGTGTTTCAATCTGTGAAAAAACAAGATATTGGTCTTTGGATGTTGAAATGCTGACGCTAAACTGCAGTGCAGGCAAAAATAAAACTCAGTTTATGTATAAATATGTGGAACAGTATAAGGTTTGAATTGAGTGTCTGGATTAAAGGTTGAATGAGTAGAGAAAAGGTAAAAGTAGTATGAATGATAAGAAAAGTGACGGATGCCAAATATCTGGGAGCTAAACTGCATTGCAGGCTAAAAGTTGAATAACACGAATTTGAGATGTGTGAAGACTGAAGTTTGAAACCGAAATCTGTTGGATCTGCTGCAGGACACATCAGCCAAGACTGACATAACACACCCCCATTCTCTGACCCAGCTGCCACCCGCTGAGGCATTCTGGGTAATGTAGGCACCGGGTTGTTGTGAAGGAATGTTTGGAATCTTTTAAAGTGTACGATTCGTTCTGCTGCATCGATTTTGATCCTGTTCTTTCAAAAAAGTCCAGTAATGAAGAGGAGAGATCACACCGTGGGTGGGCTGCACACACACACACACACACACACACACACACACACGCACACACAGACACACACAGGGTCATGTGACTGTGTGTTAATCTGACTCTCATGTCTGTGTTGTTTTTTCTCTCAGCAGTTGAACCTGCCGTGACCTCTGACCTTTGACCCGCTTACACCGGTGAGTAAAGTCTGTACTGTACCCTGTGTGTGTGTGTGTGTGTGTGTGTGTGTGTGTAATAACTACACACTGCTGTACAAACAAACACTCAGTGATCCCCTCAGGCTTTACTTCAATCTGTAAACTTGTCTGTATGTTTGTGTATCAGCATCACACACACACACACACACACACACACACACACACACACACACACACACACATACACACACACACACATCTCCCTCCTTAACATCCCTCCTTCCTTCCTCTCCTCCTTCCTCCTTCCTCCTTTCCTTCCCTCTTCTTTCCTGTTGTCCACTCTTCCATCTTCTCCTGCATCTCTTCTTCTCTCCTTCCCCCTTTTCTTCCACTCCTCCTCCGTCTCCTTTTCTTAACCCCTTTCCTTCCTCCCCTGCCTCCTTCTCTCCTCTCTCCTCCCTCCTCCCCCCCTCTCCCCTCTGTCTCCCCCCCGTCTCTCCCGCAGCGTTGCGTGCTAGCTGCTCTGCTCTCCGTCCGGCTCGCTGCTCTGACGTTAACGCGCTGTGACATGTTACACTGAAACTACTTTATGGAATCAATATTAAATTCACAGCCTGTGACACTGAGGGCTAAACACAGTGTGTGTGTGTGTGTGTGTGTGTGTGTGGGTGTGTGTGTGTGTGTGTGTGTGTGTGTGTGAGTGTGTGTGTGTGTGTGTGTCTCTTTCTATACTTCCGAGGACCAAGCGAAAGGGAAGTCAAAACATGGGGAAATCCTACAAAATGAGGACAATTTTTTCAGTCCTGTTTACACTGCTCATTTTAACACTGTAGTATTTTATTGATGTCATTTTTCATAATTTTACTGCATTTTGCCAAACCTGCCTACCCGTATTTGCAATGCAGTTAACTGCCAATGTTTCAACATCCAGCAATCACACCACAATTTCTTCAAAAACTATTGGTATAGTTAACTGTTTCGCTATACCAATTATACCAACAAAGAAATTGCGTTGTGATTGCTGGGTGTTGAAATGCTGATGCTAAACTGCATTGCAGGCATTGAAAATAAAAGTATTTTCAAAAAACAAAGATGTTGAACAATATAAGGTTTGAATTAAGTTTCTGGCTTGAAGGATGAATGAGTAGAGAAAAGTTTAAACTAGTATGAATGATAAGAAAAGTGGAAGAGCGGTGACGGACTCCAAATATCTTGTAAGATGAGAGCTTAAGTGCATTGCTGATTTTAATTAGTTTGAAGTCACATCTGAAGTATGAATAGTTGTAAAAGTGGATGAGGTTGACATATGTAAAATATGTCACAGGCTGGGAGCTAAATGCTTTTGTTTGAGTAATAATTGGGAGCTAAGCTGAGTTGAGAGGAATGAAGAATGCAAAATATCCTGTAGGCTGGGAGCTGAACTGCATTGCTGGCTTAAAGTTGTATGAAGGGGAAAATTGTAACATGAGCAGAACTAATTTAAAGCAATGTTTCCTATTCCTTATTTTGCTGCTTCCTACTTTGTCTGATGTTTTGGGAATTGATGTTCAGAAGCTAAAATCAAACCTATGAATCAAAATCATGTTTATTTCCAAGTACCCTCGAACATACAAGGAATTTGCTTTCGTATGTCGGCGCGTAAAAATAAATGTAATACTAGAAAAAGAAATACAAAAAGATAAAAGCAGTTCTTTAAGTCAGGAAAAAATGGATTGAAAATAATGTAAATAAATATAAAAGAAGCAACAATAATAGAAATAATAATAAAAACAGAAGCGTCCGAGAGATCCTGTAAAACTTAAAAATATAGACGTCTAAATTTCACTACAATAAAGGTTGATGTGGGAGTCAAGAGTACAGTTAAGTCCTCACAAGGCTAGCAATAAGAGTGTGTGAGTGTGTGTGTGTGTGTGTGTGTGTGTGAGTGTGTGTGTGTGTGTGTTAGCAGACCTGACTGTTCATTCATGTGTGTGTGAGTATGAGGTGAGAGTGTGTTTGTGTGCGTAAAGCAAGAATGTGAGTATGTGAGTGTGTGTGTGTGTGTGTGTGGATATGGATGTTCATTCAAGTGTGTGAGAGAGAGAGAAGCCCTGAGTGTGTGTGTGTGTGTGTGTGTGTGTGTGTGTGTGTGTGTGTGTGTGTGTGTGTGTGTGGTGTCCTGGGGGTGAATTAGAGCAGAGGCAGTCATGTTTGATAGCAAGGTCTCGACATCGATGAAAACACTCTAAAACGGCACGCAAACTCTGAGCGAAAAAAAAAAACAGCCAGGAGGAGGGAGGGAGGGAGGAGGGGTGAGGAAGGAAGAGGGTAAGGTAAGAGGAAAGGAAAGGAAAGGAAAGGAAAGGAAAGGAAAGGAAAGGAAAGGAAAGGAAAGGTGCAAAGAGAACAGGAGAGGAGATAGAAGGGAAAGGTGAAGAGGAGGAGGAAGGATGGAGGGAGGAAGCGAGAAGGTACGGTGAAAGGAAAGGAAAGGAAAGGAAAGGAAAGGAAAGGAAAGGTGAAGAGGAGGAAAGATGGAGGGAGGAGGGGTGAGGGAGGGAGAGAAGGAAGGTAAGAGGAAAGGAAAGGAAAGGTGCAAAGAGAACAGGAGAGGAGATAGAAGGGAAAGGTAAAGAGGAGGAGGAAGGATGGAGGGAGGAAATGAGAGGGTAAGGTAAGAGGAAAGGAAAGGAAAGGAAAGGAAAGGTGAAAAGAGAACAGGAGAGGAGATAGAAAGGAAAGGTGAAGAGGAGGAGGGGTGAGGAAGGGAGAGGGTAAGGTAAGAGGAAAGGAAAGGAAAGGAGGAAGAGATGTTAAAGTAATGGTGAGGGAGGAAAGGGTGAGGTAGAAAATAAAAGGAAAAGGCAGGAGAGTTAAAATGTGAACTGGGAACTGGAAATTTTGAAAAATCAAAAATGAGAAGGAGAGTCGAGAAGAAAAAGGAAAGGGGGAGGAGAGGTGAGGAAGAAAGGGGAGGGCAGATATCCTAATAACCAATGACGTGTGAGTCCATCTCGTGCTCCCATTGGTTCATTTAAAAAGACATCACAAACATAGTTTCATGTTTTTAAAGCTTCTGCTCACAGTTTTATCGAACAAACAGCAGGAGATGGTCCACCTGCTGGGGACTACTTTCCGCGGCGGATGAATCGTCACCTCGGTGCTCCGAGGTGACGACGATGAACCGGCTTGTAAATGTACATCGCATTATATCTGCAGAGAAACCGCCGGCTGTGGATTAGCTCATGCTGCTGGTGAATTAGCATTAATAACAGCGTGGATGAAATATTCATCGTGACACAATTAATAAATCACCATTTCAGCTTTTTAAAGACATCAGTCATGAATATTAGTGCTTCATTAGTCCCTTTTAATAAATGTGCTCTGTGTGTGTGTTGAATATATATGCTTTTAGCCTATACATTGTGTGTGTTTGTGTGTGTGAAATGTATAATTCATATCAGACTTCCTGCTGAAAACAGCTGATAACAAGGAAACTCTGATGTGACCTTTGACCCACAGAGACACAAAGAGAGAGCTTTTATTTTAAAGGTGTTGAAATGAATATTTAAAGAATCCAATAACGTGAGAATGATTTTATAAAGATGTTTCTTCTTGACTAATAGGAGGAAGCGTCTCCTCGATTTAAAATAAACAAGTCTCAACATCACAAACCGCCTCAAAGCTCTGCACTTCTTCACTTTACAATTTTAAATCCATTACAAAGTTAAACATCAGTGAAACAACACTGTTTTAATACAACTAAATTCCTACTTCTGCTGCGTTCGGACAAAACGCGAAGAAACTAATCAGTTTATTCCCTGAATGGAGTTCAGGTCGATCAGAGCTATGCTGTGCTGAGACATATTTCCAAGACTTACAAGGCAGTCTGACTTCCTCGCTCACTTTCCTCCACGGCAGCACCTTTTCTTTCCTCACTCGGTACGAGCAGATATGTTATCGTACAGTTATGGGTGTCCACGATTAGTGATTATCATCCTCTCCTCCACTGTTGTTCATGTTCAATGTCCGGACATCGTAACTGAAAACCTGAGCTCACAGATTTGACAACTCTTCTGTATTTTTCCAGCGTCTGAGCCTCCGGTCTTCAGTTTAAACGCACCGAGTTCAGAGACGTCTCGCTACAAAGTGTTTCTGTCGAGTCGAGTTGTTGCATTGATTTATTCATGTGTGTGTTTGTTGTTTCTGCACAAACTTCATTCACTCCCACACGAGCTGCTGATGTTCAGAGTGCGAAGGAGCCGAATCAACCGGCGACACACACGCACACACACACGCACGCACACACACACACACACACACTGCTGTGGTCACACCTCTGCTGTCGACTGTGTGTATTTGTGTGTGTGTGTGTGTGTGTGTGTGTGTGTGTGTGAGTGTGTGTGTGTTTCTGCCTCAGTGGGCTGAAGGCTGATGTTTGCACCGACAGCAACACAACTGTACACTCACACACAAACTGTGCTCACTGTATTTGACATTAGACCTGCGTGGAGGGTCGGCGTGTTTCGGTCTGTATCACGATCCAACAGAAGCGGTCTTTGTTTATTCCCAAACGTCCTGTGGATCCATTTCAGTTACACATCGAGTCCAAAACACGGCATTCAGTGATTGAAAGATGACGAACGGCGATCGCGGATGCTTTTTCACGCTTTTAAAACTCCACCGTTTCACAGCAAACACGATCAAACTGCAACTGAAAGTTACCTAAGATGGCTGCCAAACTCTGGCCTACTGATTGACAGCTCATCTGACCTGATTGGTGCGTCCATGTGTTAAATGTTCATTTTCAGTTATATTATTATTACATTTGAACTTGGACCATGTTAGATTATACGATGTGGACTCATTGTGTTTTCCAGTTAATTACAGCTGGTCTGCAGGCTGATTTTTGCATTAATACAAATAAATAAATAATCTCACCCTGTAGCAACTATGATACTGCCTTTACAGGCTCTTCTCCATCCTCACATGAAGACAAAGACAGTTTGAGGCGAGAACATCAGTGAATATACAAACACTGACAAGGTGTTAAATCCATCCGAACCTCCTCCTCCTCCTCCTCCTCCTCCTCCTCCTCCCCAAATGAGACGTGCACTTGTGCGATGCATTATGGGATGACACGTTGTGATGTCATCAGGGTTGAATAAAAGGAGGCAGAGCCTGAGGTGGGACAAAGCCTCCGAGTCCTGTCCTGTTATTTGTTATTCTAAACATCCACTCTGGCTGGTAAAATAGTGAAATTTTGGGGATTTGGCAGCTGCTCACACACACACACACACACACACAGACTCAATGACACATACACTCACACACACTTAATGACAGACACACACACACACATGCACACACACTCACAGAAGGAGAAAGCAGCCATTGAAACCTTGACATTGTGGCGCCAAAAGAGACTAAATGTTTTTTCTGTCCTGCTGAGACATTATTCCATTTATACCACTGACACACACACACACACACACACACACACACACACACACACACACACACAGTCATTAATGACACAGAGGTCTGAGCTGAGAGCTGAAGAGTGACAGACAGCTCGTTAAGATCGTCATCATGCTGAGGCCTGGACCTTGTTAGTGCAACACACACACAAATACAACACACACACACACAGATACAAAACACACACTCACACACGTACACACTCAGCAACAAAACACACTCACACACTTACAAAACACACTCTGAGTGTTTTTTTTTTCCAGACAAGCTGGATTGAGGCCCCGGGCTTTGTTACTGAGTCTGAATAGAGGACCCCGAGTGTGTGTGTGTGTGTGTGTGTGTGTGTGTGTGTGTGTGTGTGTGTGTGTGTGTGTGTGGTAAAATCCCTTAACTCTAAACATGAAAATGTTGGTTGTTAGATTTTAGTTTTAACAGATTGAACAGATGAACAAAACAGGTGAATCGGATTCCGGATCAACCAAACTCAATGTAAAAAATCCTAAATTTAGCGACGAGACTTTAATTTGTCGTTTCTTTAGGTTGAATTTATATACAGTAGAATATATAAAGTAAATGAATCTGATGCAGATATAGAAACAAAATCTCCACAAAAAAAACAGCAACCATCACAAACAAAGGACGAGAGGAAACGCTTTAATTATTTCTTAAATCGAGAAAAGGTGACAAAAGAGAGGAGGGTTTTGGAGGGTTTTGGAGGGTTTTGGAGGTTTCGGCGCCCTGAGGGGAGACCACATCGTTCAATTAAAAACATACAGATGGTTGATAGTTCGTTAGCTTATTCCAGTATTTATAGTCTCAATATTCAGTATATGTTGTTGTAATTTGATTATTTATAAGGCACATAAAATACTGAATAAACATCATGTTTCTAAATTGTGTGATATTTAATTCAAAATGTCTTCTATTATTTTAGAAACTTGTAATATATAAATGTTTGTGATATTTTAATTTTTTCTTTCATTGATTTGTATTAATCTGTTTATTTTGTTACACGTGTTGTGTTTATTATTCTTATTTGGTTTTTTATGGGTTGTTCTGGGTTTATTGTCTTTACTCGACAGTTAAAATGTGCTCATCTGTTCTATCATTTATTTATTTTTTATTTTACATGAATATTAGTTATTTAATATTATGTTATACACTTAAATATAGCCCTTCATGTTTGATTGTGTAGCTTCTTAAAGGACAAACACATCAGGGAGACAAAATATACATGTGTCCTTATTAAATCACATTTTAATTTATTTTAACTGCAGAAACATTTTTTACCTGGGAACAAAAAAAGTCAGTGACCACTTCTGATTAGTCTCGGGTGATTTATTGAATTTATAACGTAAATAATCAGGTAAACTTGCACAATATTCAAGATCCATTAATTATTAGTGTTTCCAGCAACTGAAGCCGAAATTGTCGGATCGACACGCTGTTATAAAACTTTGACATGAAGCAGTGAACGACTCGAGAACGCAGACAACATGTGTGTGGTTTTGTATTTTACACATTAATTGTTTATAATTAAGAAAAAATTAAATGAAGAGATCTTTTCTTGGATAAAGAATCGAGAAAGTAAATTAATAAAAGTGTGTTTACTGGTTATTTTTAAATGAATAACTCGTATGAAGTGTCACAGTAGAAATAACAATTAAAACATTAATTAAATTAAAGAGAAAAATTAAATAAAATTGTCAAATTGCAAACAACTGCTGACAGTCGGTTTGTTTCCCTCCGTAAATTATTAATTCAACTTGTCAACTTATTTATTAATCAACAAAATGTTTAGTTGTAAAGGTGTGTGTGAGAGAGACTTAGGCTGTGCACACACACACACACACACACACACACACACACACACACACACTGTACACAAAGGACCTCTCTCTCTCTCTAATTGGATTGAGACATCAGGAGGTGTCAATCAAACGTCTTTACAAACCGACAATCTCTTCAAAAAGCCATTATGTACACCAACGGACCCTGGGGGCCTGCGCGCACACACACACACACACACACACACACACACACACACACACACACACACACACACACACACACACGCACACACACACACACACACACACTCGGTGAGAAAGAAAAAGAAGGTAATAATTAGTTGTTGGTGGTTTGATGGGTGCTCCTGACACCTCGAGGCCACAAGAAAATGTTCTCACAGCTCTCAGCACTGTGTGTGTGTGTGTGTGTGTGTGTGTGTGTGTGTGTGTGTGTGTGTGTGTGTGTGTGTCACACCCTGTCCAGTCCAGTCTCACTACCCAGAAGCCTCCTGTGACCTCCAGTCAACAGAGAGAATAACGGTTGGTTTCCTGCTCTGCCGGGGAATTGAACCCGTAACCCTGAACGGCTGCTGCTCAGTGCGTGTGTGTGTGTGTGTGTGTGTGTGTGTGTGTGTGTGTGTGTGTGTGTGTAAAGTCACTCTGGGTTGACAGATGTAGAAATCATTAAACGATCAGCAGCAGGAGACAGTTTTTAACGTGTGTTTTGGGACGTTTCTGTTCAGCTGGAAGTGTTTCAGTGTCTGAAGGCTTCGAGCTGAAAAACTCAAAGAAAGAAGCTCATTTATTTTCTCTTCTGATCTCAGGTCACTTTATTGTTATCTTAATTGCAGCAGTGGTTCAATGTTACTAGCTTTATTTACTCAAGTACAGATTCACAGCATCTTTATGCGTCTAAATGAAAATACTGTACTTGATCCTCCGCTACGTTTACGTCCCAGTCAGCAGAATAAACCACATTTCTGGCAACAAATGCATCAAATATAAAATCTCTGTGACGGGAATGTAAATCAGCAGAATATCACGTTGATCTTGGATTACTTTGATCCAACTCTGATGTGTGAATTGTTGATTTTCTTGCTAGTCTTCAGATTTGTTAATAACTTCTTAATTTACTCAAGTACACGTAATAAATTGAGGTACTCCAGCTATCATTTTTTATTTTTTAGTGTTTTCTTTTCATGCAACTTTTACTCAACAACATCTCAGAGACAGACATTGTTCTTTATACTCTTCTTTATTAGTCTGACAGCTTTGGTTACTTCCCTTCCAGTCCAGTGAAAACTATATATTCGCAAATTTAGTCATTTTTAAAGGTCCAATTTCTAAGAATGGCTGACGAGTCGGGAATGAGACTCAAAAATCTACTTTCTTGTAAACTTCTTGAGATAAACTGGAGGTTTTAATGTTCCTTTATTTGTTGAGAAAACAGTTAAAGTTGCAGATCAATGAGTTTATCAGACAGGAGCTGACGACAGTGATCACAGAGGCAGCTGTTAATGAACCACTGATGTTCAAGTCGATGGCATTTCTGAGTAACTCAACTTCTCCTGAAAATAACAACATGTGACACCGTTTTCACAGCTAAGTGTTGGACAGTAAAGGGTGTCTGTGTGTGTCCGCTGAATGTAACTGACCTAACATGCGGCGTCTTTCCTGTTCAGTCATGCAGACAGTCTGATAGTGAGACGCTAACATCTGATCCAGAGTCAGCCCGGTCCTCCTCCTTACAGCCGCGAGCAAACACTTAGCGTGTTGAAACTAAACATGCCGTCTTAAATCAGACGTCGCCGCTGCTGGAACATGTGACACAAACTGCAGCAGCTGCAGACGTGTTTCCTAACAGGCTGTCAGACGGCATCTGCTCACTGACGCTGAACCGGAGTCGAGCAAGGCAGCCGGGGACGAGGGTTCAACTCCCCCTGAGGATCAATCTGAGAATGGGACCATTGAGTGAAATTTGTCACCCGTATGTCTTGACGTTTGCGTTGCACCAAAGTCAAGGTGATCTTTATATTCCTGAGGGGCAGCAGCAGTGCAATCAATGTACACGAAGAAAACAAGGATTTACAAAACATTATTCAACTTCCAGGTAGCAGCCTTCCCTGTGACTCCGACCTTCAGAGAGCTGATTTTCCAAACAATATCTACAAATCTATTCCTGTTTTATGGGTTAGGGTTAGAGATCCAAACCATCATGGCAGCAGCCAATAGCAGGAAGGTACGATACGCCCGCTGACCGCCAAGTCGCCGATGCCGACTCTATCCAGACTGGCAACTTCCAGTGAACATGAACGTGGACGTAACGCAGCCTCGGTGGTTTTCTCTTCTGGTTTGGGTCCTGGAATCGCAGGGCTGAGTCAGCGAATAGGGCCACTCATCGAGCTAACCAGCTAACGACAGCTAACGTTACGTTTAGTGGCAGTTAGCACTTACTTTAGCAACAAAGCTATTGGTACCTATCAACCAGAAAGCTCCGTAAATCACTCAGTACTGTGACTGGCCTCTGTCGTTGTTGGTCTGGAGGTGTATCAGTACGTTTGTTAGCAGTTAGCAATAAGTAAAGCTTCCTGTCCAGAGCTGCTCCTGGGAAACTATAAAACAAGACCCAGCTTCACCCAAATCAGTGAAGAAAGTCATAAAGTTGTGTTTTTGTACAGTAATTGGTGAGAAACACACTCCTCTGGCGACGTTCTTCTTTTTAAACATGGCAGTGTCATAAAATAAAGAAAGAAACAACATTTTTAATGATTTTCCAGGAAGTTACAAACTCTGAAATACCTACAAAACAGGTGTTTTGCTTCTAGTGGGCCTGATACTGGTGTATGGGTGAGATATGGAGCGAGACGTACGTGGAGAGCGCGCCGGTGTCGTGTCGAAGTCTGTTCCCTCACTGATACGTGTTTCCTTTCACCACCGGGACTTTCTACGAGGTCAGTGTCTTTTGCTTTGGGTTGTAGCCGGGCTGCTAGCGGTAGCCATGTTGCTAACGCTAGGTTTGTAAGTTTAAAAAATAACTCACTGTTGATTCTGATTTCACGCTGAGCGCGCACACACCAGCCTGCTGCCACAAATGTGGATTCATCCGCCGCTGGAAATAGTCCCCGACAATAAGGACAATCTCCTCTTGTTTTCAGTTCGAGGGAACGACTGAGCTGTTTGGGGAGCAGTATGTGGGGATATTTCCATCTATGCTGACTGGTGTGTTAATATGTCATCCTGTGTATGTGTGTGATGCCTGTATGACGTGTGTGTGTGTGCGTGTTTGTGTGTTTTCGGGCCACCTGCTGTGTGTATGCCTGTTCAGCTGCTCTCCCACTGAGTCTGCAGCCAAATAATACTTCATTAAAATACCAATAAATACTCCAAAAAATCACTCAAACACCCACGGAGAAAGGAACTTAATTAAAATACCAATAAGCAATTAACTTAATTTCATCACCCAATAAATAACCAACTTCATCAAAATACCAGGCAGGAGCCAACTTCATTCAAAAACACCCAATCAAACGCTGTCAAAGGAGTGTGTGTTGGTGCAGTTTGTGTTTGTGCAACATCATACTGAATGTGTGTGTGTGTGTGTGTGCGTGTGTTTTCAGATGACGTTATGTGTGTGTGTGTGTGTGATTTACATGGTAATAACCCGGGCTGCGCTCTGGAAGTTTCTCTCCACCGAAAAGATAAGATCCGTTTTATTCTTCCTGCGTTCATCCATCGTTCAGCTCACAGCTGGACTTTTGTCTCTCTCCATCGCCTCCTCTCGGCTCTTCCTCTCTCCCTCTCTCTCTCTCTGTGTGTCTCTCTCTCGACCACTCTTGGCGTCTCTCTCACATGCTAATCCGAGCCCGGCGATTGGCTGGTTTTGGGGAAATAATAAAAAAAACACAAAAGGTCGAATCTATAGACGAAAAGGGGAACGGGAGAGACTGAAGGGTCTGAATGATGAAGACCTTATATGTTTATGTGCATATTCATATGAAAGGCTGTATGAGTTATTAAGAGATGTGGCGCCCTGTGAGGTTTTATCCACTTATAAACAAATAAAAAGAGATATTATCACTTTACGTGTTTCATGTGAGGCCACCTGAGTCCAGTTTTCGCTCTCTTTTTGCTCTGTTTTTGGTCTCCACCTCCTGGGTTCGAGTTATAATCTGTGCTTTGTGGGTAGGACTCTCTAAAACAACTGACCCTACGTCTCACTAACGTTACGACGGAGATGGACGAACAGGATAACAGCTGAACGGGTGTCTTCTGAGAGAGAGCCCGTCAATTCAGAGGCGGCATTAAATGCATCTCAATATGCAATATTTTTACACAAAGAAAGAAATATCTCAATGTACAACATTTGCCGAATGAACAGCTGACGGCTGAAACAGATAAGAATTTGTTGTAAACATCGTTCTCAAAGATTATAAAGTTTCTCTTAAAGCAACAAGTCTCAAAATGTTGCGTTTTTTAAGGGAGTCTAGTGACTCCAAGATTAGTCCAACCAACATTAGTTACAGTTCACTGGATCTTAAGAGTTCCCGTTTTCCATCAAACGGTGAAATCAGTTGAAACAGTGAGTTCAAACAGCTGAGACGCTTTAAACACCAGAAACAGGCTTTTACAGCGACGAGGCGACAAAGGAAAGCAACATCTTAATGTTTTGTATTTAGTGCCTTCTTTCTTATTTAATAACAGGAAGGCACCAATTATTTAAACTTTGCTGTAAACGTTTCACAAACTCTAAGTTTCTCCTCGTGATACAACAAGTTTTAAAATCCCTCGATTTGTTAAGGGAGTCTGGGATACTGCAGTTACCAGCACCTCAGTCCTCTGATAAACGGTTTGTCCACTTATTTTTCCCCGTAAAAACATCGTCTGGTTGCAGCTTCACAGCTTCAGATTTGCTGCTTTTCTTTTGAATCATTTGAATGTATTTTTACTAATGTTGATGTGGTCTGGACTGAACAAACATCGTGAAGGTGTAAAGATCTGACTTCTTCCTCCACAACTGGAAAAAAAAAATGAGTGCAGGAGAAAAGACGGGAAGTGGAGAATGATGGAGGGAAGCGAGGAAAAAGACTAACAGAGCGGGAGGATGGAGGAGAGGAAATCATAAAGGAGAGACAGAAAGACTGATCCAGCTGCAAACTGCTGGGAAACACACACACACACACACACACACACACACACGCACGCACACACACACACACACACACACACACACACACACACACACACACACACACAGAGTCTCTGGTTTGATCCCCAGTGTCAGAGGAACATTGAAAGTGTGAGGAAATAACAAGGGACCGAGTCATTTAATTTGACTTCATAGAGACAGAGTGTGTGTGTGTGTGTGTGTGTGTGTGTGTGTTGTGTGTGTGCGTAGGTGTGTTTCCATCTCGACAGCGAGCTCCGGTGGGTCACAGCTCGCCGACACCGGCCGATAATCAAGTCCCCACACTTTTTACATGAGAGAGAAGGACGGAGGTGGCGGAAGATAATGAAGCTCGGCCGTCTGCTGTGTTTGCTCTGCAGGCCGACAGGTGAGTGCACACTCTGAGAGCAGCAGGTGACTGCAGGTACAAACTCGACCTGCACATCCAGCTGCACACCAGATTACACAGCAGCAATGTAATTGCACGTGTTTGTCCTGAACACATATATGATATAATCACAGTTTAATTAACTTGAATCACAGCTGTAGATCTACAATCGTAGCATGTGAGGAAGTTATTTCACCCAGAAGCTTCAGCTGCCGGTCAGATACACAAGCTGTGTGATGTTTTAGCTGCTTTAGGAGCTTTTCAAACTACCAGTAGACGTGTTTCCATGAATCATTTTGAAGAATATCGCATTAGAACTTTATGGAAACGACAAAATTCGCAAAAATGTTTGTACGCTCACTTGAGGTGGTTTTTATCTTTTGTGAATCAGAGTTAAAGCGCAAAATGTTTGATGGAATAAACTCTGAAGTAGTGAACATTCAGCTCACACGACTGATCAGCTGTTTCCTGTCTGCGTTACATTCATTGCATTTCTTCGTCGTCTCCAGACAGCATGCAACACGACCGATAGTAGCTGACATGCAAGAACAATCGCAGCTTGCCCTGTGGAAAGTAATCCCTGAAGACTCTCTCTCCATCTTGTCTCCTGGTTTGTTCACCTCTAGCCTGTGTTTACTTCCGTAGCCACGTAGCCAACGCTGCGTCATCCTCTGACCAAATTACGCTTTACATGGAGTGATGGAGGAGGGGATAATAATCAATAATCGTGGCAGACACCCAGAGCTGTACGATAACCCGTCTACTCGGACTGAGACGGGACAAAAAATTGAGCAGGTCTTTAATGAATTTATTTACAGAGACCAACATTTCCTCCATGAGCGAGCACCTGGCGACAGCGCCGAGAAAAAAACTGCCTTTAACAGGCAGAAACCTCGAGCAGAACCAAACTCAATGGCGGGCGACCATCTGCCTCGAGGCTGGGCTGAGGAAAGTGAGCGAGGAAGTCGGACTACCTGGTAAGTCACGGCAGCGACTTTCTTGACCTGGAAAATTATCTTTTAAGTTGACAAACATCGTACGTGTGATTCACGGCACAAGATCACAAATGATTCGTCCGTCTCCAAAATATTTACAGTTTAATGCGAAAATCAGGAGACAGTTTAGTTCAATAATGCAAAATATTTGAACAATATTTGATCAAATTAAATTCTGTTACTTAAATAAACGAATGTACTCGATATATTTTATTTTCTTGTGTGTTTTCTATAATCGCTGCTATACGTTGAGCTCAAACTTCTCCTGCCTGATGTTTTCTTATTATTGCGGGCTCTTTTATTTCTTCCCTCCAGTCGTGCTTCGCTCGGTCCTCCTGCAGCGGACCCTCTGCGGTGCGCCTGAACCCTCATTTGTCAGAGTGTGGCGGGTCTCAGTGGGGCTCCAGAACCTGTCGCTGTGTGACAGATAGACTGACAGATCCATCTATGTGAGAATGTAGAATAATACAACCTGTATGGACGGAGTCATCACACACGCTCCATAGGAAACAGGACTATGTGACGGCAGGAATGTAGATAAGGAGGTTATGTGCGAGGACCAATTTATTCTTCTTGGCAGGGTGGGAAGACCTCTGAGACAGCACAAGTCTCAATAATGAAATCCTCTCGATGTGTATTTGGATCCGGAGCCACTCGGGTCCAGAGAGGTAAAATCTGTGGGCTGCCAGGTAATGATCCACCCCGTCAGTCAATGTGAGGAAACAAACCCCGAGCACACACCTGGACGTGTCGTTCAGGAAGTAGGTGTTGTTGCATGAAACAAACGTGGCGGTGGTCGTGTTGTGCGTTCGTTTTCATCAGATCTCATCCGTCGTGAGTCTTTTCTCTGTAGGAAGCAGAAACAGATCGGCTGCTGTGACACAACAGTGACTCCTTCGCTGAGAGGACGAGGCGAAGGAGCAAAGGATGATGGGAGAAGATCAAACAGCAGAGTGAGTCATTGTGGTTAAAGAAGTGAACACACAGACGTGTTTCACACTCCAGATAACAGACACATCAGCTGTTTTCTGTTGATTCAACCTCGACGAGGTTTTATTTCCAAAACGAACCACAGTCACACTCACACATGACGTGACGCGTCTCGTAATCCTGCTTTTATAAAAGTGCTGATGCTCGTCTGAGTCACCTTTAATTATCTCTGTGCCCACAGCGGCAGCAGCAGCGGCAGCAGCAGCGGCGGCAGCAGCAGCGAGGGCTCGTCTGACTTTGTGCCCTCAGTTCGACCTCTCAGGCTCTCCTCAGGCTGTCCTTCCTCCTGAGGTCGTCACATGACGTCTGAGTCACTTTCCAGCTGCGTGCTGGGTCAGGACCTCATCACAACGCTTTATAACAGCATCTATATGATTATAAACAGACTGCTGGGACATGTTTAGATTTACAGGTGGAAACATGATGAACATCATGCAGATCTCCACGTTGTGACGTGTTCGTCACGCCTCTGTTGACTCCACGCTGTATGAACTGACGCTCTGGAGCGGCTCTATGCCGGCGCTGCTCGGTTGCGGTCTAGTGCTGCTCTTTCTCCTGAGGACGACTCTGTCATCGATGCACCTCCAATATTTGTGTCCCTCCACTGTTCTCCTCTGTACACACAAACATATTGTTAAAAACGTGTCTGTGTGTGTGTCTGTGTGTGTGTCTGTGTGTGTGTGTGCGTTCAGCAGCCTCCTGTGTGTCTGTTCTCTGTTTGTGTGTTTACGTCTTCCTCTGTTTTTGTTTGTCTGTGTGTGTGTGTGCTGTTTGTTTTGTGTCTTCTTCCTCTGGTTTGTCCTTTAACGTGTCTTTCTGTTGTGTCACTGTGTGTCAGTGTGTGTGTGTTTGTGTGTTTGTGTGTGTGCGTGTTTGTGTGTGTGCAGAGACACCGGGTGACATTTTCCATTCCAGGTGTGACATCTCGATTCCCTGACAGCCTCTTCTTCTCCGACACGCACTAAACAACCGCTCTGATTTTACCTGCCTCCCTCCAACACACACACACACACACACACACAAACACACACTTTGCCGACCACCTCTGTCTCAGCTCTGCCGCTCGACAAGCTAATTTAGCCAATTACACACAGGTGTGATGCTAATTTCCCCGAGCTGGCAGCCAGCTCCTGGAGGAGGTAAAAATAACGAAATTACACCCATCTGTCCCCCTGCCGGCAGCCGGGTTCTCCCACTGGGTGTCGACTCCACAAAACACACACACACGGGGAAAAACACACACTCTGCTGGCTTTGATAATAGAGAGGAAGACAATGGACAGTGTGTGTGTGTGTGTGTGTGTGTGTGTGTAGGAATCCAGGCACAGTTGCTTTTTCTCCTCTTTGTTTGAAGCTTTCAATGGATTTCCAGCGATACGCAGCAATTTCCTGCAAGAAAAGAAAAAACAGACTTTTGGTGCGGAGGGATAATTATGTGACGCAGTTTTCGAAGGCGACAGGGTTGATGTGTCATTGTTAGACTATGTGTGTGTGTGTTTGTTTGTGTGTGTGTGTGTGTGTGTGTGTGAGGAGGGTTTTCAGAGCTCAAACACTAAACAGACCGTGGTCAGATCAGACTGAGGCCTTCAGACAGTGTTTCCGTCTGCAGGGGTGCTGAAGAGGCACAGAGATCACAACAACAAGTTTAGTCGTCACAATAAAAGCCACCGCGTGGAGGAAATGCTGGTTAGCATTAGCAGCAGCTACAGGATCTCTGAGGCCCTGTACACATGTAACGGCGTTTCAGGTCACTGGACCCTGATCTGCAGAACAAATGTTAGCGACGCACATTTCTGCTGTTAAAACTGAACGTTTCTTTATGCTGCAGCTTTACATTGTAGTCAAGCATTTTAACAGGAGAGTGAATCTGTTCTACAGGCAGTGTGTCTTGTGCACCGTTGTGTTTCTGGACACTCGAAAACCTTTTAAATCCAACCTGACGTAGACAATGTGTCAGACCTCACACACACACACACGTTTTCATCCCCATGAATCAGAAAAACCTTCACTTCCACATGGAGGTCAGAGGTCAACGTGCAGATCAACATCTGGAAAACTCACATCCAACCTTAAACCGTCTGCTCTGTATTCCTTGTATTATTTCCTGCTTCAGGCCTCCAAATGAACCTCAGCTGCCCTGACCTCTGAGAGGTCGGGCCTCTGGGATTTCTGATCTGTTGGCGCCACCTGTTGGTGCTTTGTTGTAACAGCAGCAGTGTGAGGTGATGGAGAAGTGCTGCAGGAGCTGCAGGTGCTGACAGAGAGAGCAGAATTGTTGCTGTTGATTTAAGGTTTACTAAATATTAACAGTTATTTTGTGGTTATAAAGCAGTCAGTGACGAGATGTTTCATAAATTAGTTCATGTGTTTGCCAAACATCCACGTCTCAGGAGAACAAGAGGGTTAACATGGGACAGTTTTACATTGTTTGTATTCAGTGTAGCGAGAGAGAAATATTGAGGATGTTGTTGCAAGAAATCCATCAAAAAGTACAAAACTATAGATTTTTGCTGTGTGAGATCCACAGATTTTATTTTATTTTTAACATCTTTCTTCTATATCGATATTTAAAGATTATGTGTATTGTACTTTAATTTATCGGAGGCCTATACATATATTTTATTTTACTGTCAACGTCTTTATTTTGTATATTTAAGAAAATAATGTCTTTTATTTCTATATGATAAAAATGATAATTAAGATTATCAGTCCAGTGTGGTTATACCTATTGTGGATAGTATAGAATTGATTATTTGTATTTGACTTAACTTTACTTCTTTTTACTTTACTTTATTTTACTTGACTTGACTTTATTTCTTTTTACTTTACTTTGCTTTATTTTATTTTATTTCACTTTATTTTATTTTGCTTAGCTATATTTAAATTATTTGAATATATAGATTAATAATTATTTATTTTACTTAACTTTTTATTTTATTTTATGTTATTTTATTTTATTGTATTTTACTGTATATAGTATAGTACAGTATAGTATAGTATAGTATAGTTTATAGTATAGTATAGTATAGTATAGTATAGTATAGTTTATAGTATAGTATAGTATAGTATAGTTTATAGTACTATACTGTATATTGCATATGTTGGCGTGGTTCACTTTCCAACCAGTAGGTGGCGGTGTTTCTCTCTGTTTCCCCACTTCCTGTTAAACTAAAGAAGAAGAAGTAGTTGCAGTAGAAGTAGTAGAAGAAGAAACAGCACTTCTTCGTGTGCTGTCGCTAACTCGCTAGCTGCTCGTGTTGTTGTACTACAGACGGTGAAAATGAACAAACTGAATAAACCGGAGGAGTTTGACTCGTATGAGATCGAGGAGCCGAGCGACGAGGAGCGAGCCGAGAGCAGGTAGCGACCGAGTGAAGCAGTTAGCTTAAAGAGCTGTGGAGCGTTAGCACCATGAGGCTAACGTGCGGCTAACTAGCCGAATGCTAACATGTAAACAAACCGGAGCCGGGTGAAGACAGGAACTGTTTCTACACGGATTAACGTGTTTTAATGTTGTAACTGATGAGTGTTAGTGCCTCATTTTACCGCTAACGTTTTCTTTACTGGAAACCAGATAAAAAGAATATTAAATGTTTTTACAAACAGGACTTTTACATTATATACTGTAGCGTAAATAACATCCAGGAGGAGACACAATCAACCACTGTGGACAGAAACCCACAAAGACTGCGCATTCATGTAACTGAGCAGCAGGTAGCGATGGTTTTAGTGTTATGTTGCTAGACATGAAACTAGGATTCTTAATTTGTGATATATATTTTGTTGTGGTTTTAACTGATTGAACAGTTTTTTTTATCAGCTTTTCAAATTTTTAAACAGTTTTGGTGTCATGGTTGAAACTAGCAATCATTTCCCATATTTCTTAATGTTTTCTCTCGCAGTCAGTTCATCGTTGGGTCATTAAAATGTTGAAAAATCTGGACTTGTTGCCTGATAGCAGATTGATAATGTCATTATTATTATTTTAAGTTTGAAAGCATTAAATAAATAAAAACAGAGACATAGATATAATTAAAAGAAGCACGTAAAGATGAAGTATTAGACATTCAGAGGCATTAGAGGTCATTTTAAAAACAGCCTATGAGACACCACTGCTATTGAATGAAAGTGAGACACAGTGAAACAAAGCTAACATGGCCTCTGTGGTCTCTCTCTGGGTTTCAGCTCGGAGGATGAGCTCGAAGTGCTGCTGAATGGGACTCCGGAGCAGAAGAAGAAGCTGATCAGAGAGTATCTGACGGGGGAGAGCGAGTCATCCAGTGGGGATGAGTTTGAGAAGGAGATGGAGGCGGAGCTCAGCTCCACCATCAAGACCATGGAGGGAACCTGGGGGCCATCGACAGCAGGTAAATCTGAGCTGAATATTTGTGTCTCTCTCTGAGACCTCATTATGACAGCATTCCTGATGTTTGGGGATTTATTTTCCAGCAGAAACCTCAGGCAGCGGCGGTGGAGGAGGAGGCGGTGGCGGCGGCAGCGGCGGTCCTGGGCTTCCTAACTCCCGGATGTATGATGAAGTGTACTTTGACTCTGACTCAGACGGGGAGGACACGCCGAGTAAGCATGAATGTGTTTACTGTCACATAAACATGTCAACATCATGGATGGAGCTGTAGATACAGTAAGATGCATCATTTACATAAATTCAAACTTGATTCGTTTTGCTCTGCTTTCTCTGCAGGCAGCTCCACTGGCCGGAGGCGGAAACAGCGGACCATACCGACCAATGACGAGCTCCTGTACGACCCCGATGAGGACGACAGGGACCAGGCCTGGGTGGATGCCAGGAGGAGACAGTAAGACACTCGGAGGAAGTCACTGTGATTCAAGGATAAACATGATCAACACGGTCAAAACTCTGGTTTTTCTCTCGTCTTCCTGTGCAGGTACGCCTGCAGGAGACGACCAGCTGCATCATCTCGGTCGCAGCCTCGTCAGGCTCAGGGTTTACCGAGCAGCGACGCCGTCCTCAACTGTCCCGCCTGCATGACGACGCTCTGTCTGGATTGTCAGAGGTGAGACGTCAGTCAGGGTTTGTTTGTTCCAAACAGGAGAGAACATGCTTCTTCCTGACGTGTGGAGCCTGATGAGCTCCAACACAGTGAGGGACTTTCAAGTATCATCATCATTCTGTTTCACGTCACTGTTAATAGAGCTGCAACGATTTATCAATTGTCTTCTATTAAATTTAATAAATCGGCAATTACTTTGACAATCGATAAATCAGTTCTGAGGGGAAAAATGTCAAAATTCTCAGATTTTAGCTTCTGTTTCCTGATGTCTTTCCTCCTCTGTGACAGTTAACTGAATATCTTTGGGTTGTAGACAGAACAAGACTTCTGACAACGTCATCTTGAGCTTTGGGAAACACTGAGTGATATTTTTCACCATTTTTCGACTTTTTATAGACCAAACTATTAACTACTAACCAACCGATTAATCCAGTTAAGTGTAAACTGAATATCTCTGTGGTTTGGAAAACAAACAACCTGAAACAAACTGTGACTGTCAGAGATGATTTCTGCAGATACAGTTGTGTAAAAACTCATCTGTTCATCTCTTTGTTAAAACTGGCTTGTTTAAAGTGCTTCTCAGTTGATATCATCGCCTTTATTTCCTGACAATGTCTTCGTTGTGTCCACTCAGGCATGACAAGTACCGGACGCAGTATCGAGCCATGTTCGTCATGAACTGCACGGTGAAGAGAGACGAGGTGTTACGATACAAAACGGAGCAGGAGAGAAAACAGAGGAGCAGGAAGAGGAGGAAGGGACAGAAGACAGACACAACACTGCAGGACGAGAGACCCGACCCGGCGCCGGCGGGGATGGACGCTGATGAGGTTTACAACCCGGTTCAGTGCTCCGAGTGCTCCACTGAGGTGGCCGTGTTCGATAAAGACGAGGTGTACCACTTCTTCAACATCCTGGCCAGCCACTGCTGAGACGGACGAGAAGACAGTTTTTTATTTCACAGGTTTGTCTCTGATTCTTCACCTCACAGCGGCGCCCGGCGTCTTCAGGTGTAAGAAGAAGAAGGAGCGGGCTGACAGCTTTTACATCATCCTGGCTGAGAGGGAACCAGCCGTGGTCGCTCAGAGCACATCGATCAATCCCACAGTTGGTCATTTAACTCGCCTGATGAGGAGAAAGCTTCTGGACGGTGGTGGAACATCAGCAGCACGACAGCCAACTGTTTAAAAAACTTGAATTTGACACTGAAAGTCTGCTTGTTGCGTCAGTGCTGAGTGGACTGAGTGCACAAGAGCCTGGATTTTTGTATTTGAGAAGAAAGCTGGATAACGATAACACCTTTTTATTTTTATTTTTACCTCAACACATGACATACTCACATGATTGAAAAGGCTTCCTGTTAACACTTTCCCTTTAATCAACTATAAAGCATTTATAATCAGAATATAAACATTGATTAAACAGTTTATAAAATGCTATAATGTGTTTCTCAACGACTATAACTCCTCCTGTGGACGCCTGTAAGTGGAGGCTGCTGCATAAACAGATGACGACATAGTAAAACACAGTTGTGTAGATTGCCGCAGGAATCAGAGGAGGAAAAGTAAGTTAGCATCTCGCTCCGAAGTCAATGTGGTTTTTAGATGCCTGAGTTAAGATCTGTGGTCAACACACCTTTAGAGATTTTCAAGAATTTATCTGCGACATTAAATACGTCTGAATTACAGAGACTACTCGACAGGCTTTCTGTCGAGGAAACCAGGACGATAAAAACATGTCGTCCCTGCTGCACTCTATTAATGTGAAATATGTCCTCTTCATAGGAGACGTTATACTTGTTGAGAAATAATGTACATTAATAAACACTTTAAAATGTCCTTACATCTGCTTACAGCTACAGTTTATGTCCTGCTTATAAATGCTAAATAGAGGGTTAAAGTAAAATGTTACTTGCTAGCTAACATTTTTGTTTAATCGTGAGCAGTATTTGTACTGAGAGCGACGTCATACATTTGTAAATAAACTTGTCCGTGCTTTCTCTTGAACACATGATGTTTCATTGACTCAACACTGACGTATCTGCCAACATATTTACTGATAAAACTGCGAGAAGTTAACATCTGTCATTTTTTTGGTTTAGCTCGAATACGTTGTAGGTAAAGTGACCTCAAAATGTCCACCACCAGAACTTACAGGACCAATCCGATCGAAGCCCTCTGTCTGCTTTAGTTGGACACAGTTGAATGTAATCATTGATGGAATAAGTCAAAGTACTGTGCTGAAGTACAGTTTTGAGGTACTTGTTTCCATTTTCTGCTACGTTATACTTCCACTTGACTACAATTTAGAGGCAAATATTGCACTTTTTACTCCACTACATTTATTTGATAACTTTAGCTACTTGCTACTTTACAGATTAAATAATTTTTTTTAATCTGCAATCAGATTTTTCAAATGCAATATCAGATTTAATCATCATCCAGGCGGGAAATCGGTCGACCCATACTATACAGTATGTATTAGTTACTTTTATTTGTACTTTTGATACTTAAGTACATTAAACATAACATACTTTAAAACATTAACTCAAGTACTTTTCATACAAGTGACTTTCACTTTCACCAAAGTAATGCTTTAATACGATGTCTTTACTTTTACTCAAGTATGACTTTCGGGCACTTTTTACAGCACTGAATGTAATGTAGTGTAACTTATGAAAGACTGTGCAGACTGTAGTTTTTGTTTGGTTTGTAGAAGCTCCTTGAGCTTTATTTTATAACAGCAAATATAGTTTAATGTTAAAATTTCTTAAAACAGCTTGTCACTGCAGTTTTTGACCAAACATTTCTTAAACAGGGTAAGGTTTTGAATTTTATTTTTATGGTCTTACCTGTAATTTTTATTTTTTTTAAAATCTTTTTTAATATATTGTATATATTTATCTTTTGACATTGGTATGAAGAAGAAACATATTTGGGAATGTGCTGATTAACAACAAAATTAAAGAGACACAAATAAAACAAACAAAGCCATTTAATTATACTATTAAAACTAGGCAGGTAAATTGAAATAATAAAGTAAAGTAAAATTATAAATTAAGTATAAATTAAATATATATAAGCTCTTTTATTTTGAAAACCAGGATGTTGGAACTCCCTGCGCTGCGTCAGATCCGCGGGGGCTGTGATTGGCTGAAAATGAGCACCTTATGCCTATACGTCATACGTCGCCCTACCACGACTCACGCAAACGGGGAAAGAAAAACAGTGAGGAAGGAAACTAAGTTGGCGTCTGTAAAGTTGAAACATGGCCCTGGGTGACTGTTGGAAGCAGTTATCCTGGTTTTACTACCAGTATCTCCTGGTGACGGCGCTGTACATGCTGGAGCCCTGGGAGAGGACGGTGTTCAGTATCCTTTCATGTGTCAAATAACCTCCGGCGGCTGGACCAGCGAGCTAACATGCTAACGTAGGCTAGCACGCCAGCCGAGCTCTCGCCCGGACAGACACGGCTAACTTTTATATTAATAAGCGTATTTAATTTGTGTTGTGAATGTCGGTTAAGGCATTTTACTAAATGTATAGGGCCTTGGGGAAATTTCGGCATATAGATAATGTACAGGAAGGTTGTTGTTCTCGTTGATATTGACAGGAATAAGAAGTGTTCGCCAGTCGATAACGTGCCTGAGGACAACTGTCACACAACCTCAGTACAACTGAATTATGTTTTAGGCTTTTAACTGTGAGCCGAATGAAGACACTGCTCTTATACTTTTAGAAAAAGTCTAACATTATGTTCTACACTAGGAGTCCATCTACGAGAATGTGAATGATTGTCAAATTAACACATTTTTAAAGGGAGTTTTGGGCGACTGGCTCTAAACCTCTTGCTAGGCGCTAACGCGACACTTAATCGATGTTTAAGTGCCGAGTTAAAGACTTCACCAGTGGATTACGATCTTGCCCTACTCTCGTCCCTTTGCTAATAACATTAAGTAAAAACCGATTAAAATGTAGAAACTTGAACGGAGTTTGGCGTGTGGTCGCCTTCTCGTAATGGGACGGGCGGCGTCCAGGCTGCAGCTGTTTAAAGGAGCCTCAGATCCACAGTCTGGTGACTTACTCATGCTAGTTAATACTGTTTGTTACATCACATGTTTCTAGTTTAATTAGTATTTTAAGCTGACATCAAAGTGAATCTTTAAATTGGAAAGTCTGGTTCATTAAGCTGACGGAAGGATTGTGGGTTAATAATTAAAGTGCATCGTGTTAATGGTGTTGTTGCTGTACTTTGACCTGCAGCAGTGCAGTCAGAGTCAGGATCACATTGTGTACATGATGTATCGTCTTCCTGCAGCTGGTGTCACCCTCAGCTCGTCTTCCCTCGGGCTGAGGTGTGTTTGTGTGCTCCTCAGGGATCATGCTGGTGATAATGCTGATTAAAGTTTTTAATAAGAGCTGACATAAGCTTGATTTACGCCTGACATGAGGGTTATTTGCCTGATAATAAAAAACGCTTAAAAAAAAGGATCCACTGATGGCAAAAATAAGGGTGGGAGGTTAGATGTCTGACAGGCGGAAAACTTGAGCGCTTGGACGGACGGAAAACTCATCAATTAAATTTGGTTATTGATGACTCTGCCTGTTACTTTGCTCCTTAATTGATTAAAGTTTGGGTCTAAAACGTGTCAGAAAACATAAACCTATGAGAAAATTATCCGAGAATAACAATATTACATTTTCTGTAATGTGAGCGAAGCAAATCCTCATATTGGATGATTTAGAAACCATTAAGTGTTTCACATTTTTGCTTGAAAAACGTCTGAAGCAATAAATGATTAAACAAAATATTTGCCCAATAAAGGAGACGAACTGATTGCTAATTTCCTTTTAAAAGACTGACCTTATTTCATGCCAGGGCTAGCTGGTTAGCATGCTAACTCTAATAGATACCTGTAGACACAGATGTCTTTGACAGAACACCGTATTGTGTTGATAATATTGACTCATTTTTTAAGCGTTTAAAACTAAAATAACAACAAATTGCACCTTTTCATAAATAAGTCAAAAATAAAAATGAATGACACAAAAATAATCTTTTTTCTGTAAATAAAATCCAAGTAAAAATGAAATGCTCCAACTGACTGTGATCTTTGTATCGGCCAAGCCTAATGTAGAGCAATGAAACCTGACATTTGACTTGTGATTATGTCCTCATGTCTCCTGCCAGCTTGTATATAAATCAGTAACCAGGCAGTGGTGGATGTAGCAGTAACAGTGTCTTCAGCGCTCTGCAGATGTCAGTAAATCTCTTCTTTCAGTTGTTCGTCCTTAACGTCTCCTCTTCAGACTCCCTCCTCATCTCCGTGGCCGGCATGGCCGTTTACACCGGCTACGTCTTCATGCCGCAGCACATCATGGCCATCCTGCACTACTTCGAGGTTGTCCAATGACACCAAGGCCAAGCCCATCCACCCACAGGTCCCGTCTGTCTCTGGCTTCCTGTCCGTCCGTCCATCCACCTGCCTGCCGGCCCGTCTGTCTGCCGTCTCCTGGGCTGGAGGTCGAGATTGTTTCCAGCCAGGCAGGACTTCTTCTTCCCTCCTCCTTTTCCAAAGCTGGCTCATATCAAAGGTCAAAACTCTGAACGTCGTGCTGGAGGTCTGTGGGACGATGTTGCTCTCTGGGACTGTTTCCCCTTCACTCGAATATTTGGGATTGTGAACATGGTGGAGGCGACGCCTTAGAAGAGGGTGCGCTTGTGCGATTTGTTTTTATGTCCTTAATGTAAATTATCTGGATGTCTGGTTGTGTGGAGTGATTGGTTGCTTTTATTTTTATTCCATTAAGACCTCAAACTATTGTTGTCTTAAGAGTTTTATGCAGGATCTGATGGACGAAATACGTTCACTACATTTATGAGCCAAATAAGATTATTAGAACAGGATGTGATGCGGTCATTTTCAACCTTCACTGTCTTTTATCAGCACTCTGTAGTGAGACACGTAGACCTTCTACAACATCAGTAATGTCAGGGGGAGGCACATGAGAAGCTTCTACGAGATGTGGACCATTTCCTGTAAAAACAGAGTTGCTTTCTCTAAATACTAATAACACTCCGAGCACAAGAGCAGCTTGATAAGCTGTTACCAGAGCTTTCAGTGACATCCACCAGCCTTCATCAGAGAATGGAAAGTGTAGGATAAATCTGAGGGGTCGTGAGATGAGTAACGAGATAGGTACGGGGGGAAAAACATATTTCTGCGTCAGAAATAGTGTTTATTTTTCTTACGTTTGTGAAATGATGGAAGTAAGTAATCTTCAGGGACTCTGGAAGCTGGAAAGTAGAGTAGAACATATTAAATTGACCCCAACCAAAACTTTTTTTCATATATTTGTATTTATATTTTCTTCCTGTCAAAACTCAGAATGCTGCTCGTTTAAATCGGTGTCTGTTTTTATTGAATTCTGCCACCAGAGTCCTCCATGTTGGAGCTAAAGGTGACACTTTGGAGTGTTAAAATCTTATTAATGATGCGTTCTGTCTTAAAATTCAGACTACAGAGAGAATAAAGGCTGAGAAATCAACATAAAGGACACGTTTCCTTCACATTTAAACACTCGGTATTGAGAGTACCAAATGAATCACTCTTGTTACCTGTGTACTTGTGGCTGCAGCTTCTCGTCTACCTGCACCGCTCTGTAGACGTTAATGCTGAAAGCTGCTGGATACAGTGACGCTTTAAATTCATACATCTCATTACAGAGAAGTCTTAAAACAGGCATCAGTGTGAAGGATAATGATGGTAAACAGGTTGAAAATGACACAATTGTCCTTTTTAATTCCCATTCTGCTTTTTAAAAGGCACAGCAGTCAACATTAATGGTTTCCTCTTTGCACAGAAATGATAAATGTCTTTGTTTTCATGTGATCATGTTTCATGATATGTGCTCCAGATGCTACTGGTATCCCTTTAGAAAGTTGTGATTATTTTTCTTGCAAAACTGTATTTTTCTCAATTTCGTGTATATAATCTTGTATACATATTTGTAAAGTTTTCTAGTCGGATATGTTGGCGTATAGAATAAAATACTTGTGTTTTTTGTGAGCTACTGATGTTAAATACTGCTCTATAACTGAAATCATTAAAGGGATATTTCACTAAGCTGCAGCAGATTGTTTGTCCCACCTGGATTTACTCCGTCCTGTTGATGCTTACTGGGCAGCTGAACTTAACATTAGGGCTGACATGATGTCAGATATTTCACTACACGATCACACAATCAAATCCATCTTTAACTTTGTGTTTACTGTGTTTCGTCTCTTTTTTGTTGAATAAATTATCATCATTATACGAGTGTGGGAGGTGGAGAGAGTCTGTAAGATAACTTATAAAGAAGTGTACAAAAGATGCACAAGGCTGAACATCCTCACTGGATTATACAGACAATATATCAGTATTTCATTTTTAAATATCACGGTTATCGTGAATATCGTGATATTACAACACCCATACTTCACATCCTCACCTCCGCTTCTTTTTCTACCTGTTCACCAGACGACAGGTGAAAATGTCTTATACAGATTTGACTTTTGCACCCGTTATTCTGCTTTTTGTCTCAACATGTAGAAGCTTCGCCTCATATGTGGTGATGATCTCTCCCTTTTGTCTGTATGTACGTTGTGTTATTAATCCCTCCACAGTCTGCACCATTTCAGTGACGTAAACTGAAAGCTGAGTGCCGTGAAGTTTGAGAGTGACGGTGTCGTGGGGGGCTGGGAAACTTTAGAGCGACACTGATGGCCCATTGAGTGCAAACACAAAAGGTTCACTAATGAATTGTTTGGGCTCAGTTAGAGATTAGTTCCTTCCTCACAGGCCCATCGTGAAGAATCAAAGATCTAATCTGCCCAAACTCACATAATAATCAGGCTCAGGTGGTGAAAGTACCAGACTTCCTTTGAAAAAATAGAGTTTTATGAGTTGTTGAGTTTGTGAAACACTTTCTACATCAAATTCTTCATCATTCGTTCCTTCTTGTGAATTCGCCAATGTAATACACTAAGTCACACTATTTTTTTGTGTAAATGATATATATTAGTTTAAAACTTCAGGAATCTTTGTGGAAATTATTTGACCATCGTTGCAAAATGACAACGTCACTTTTAGCTATCCTAAAA
Organism: Pagrus major; assembly: GCF_040436345.1. Classification (NCBI taxonomy): domain Eukaryota; kingdom Metazoa; phylum Chordata; class Actinopteri; order Spariformes; family Sparidae; genus Pagrus; species Pagrus major. The sequence goes on from NC_133230.1 coordinate 1,364,948, forward strand.
AAGAGTGTGGTTTTTAAAAACACCACATTAACATAGTAAGTGAGTCCTATTGTTTATCCTCGCAGTGCTCCTGGACAGTGAACGTGTTTACAGGTCCGGCCATCGGGCTGTGAACTCGTTGCTCTTTTGTTCAGGTTCAGGAATGTGGGGAATGCATTTACTCCTTTTAGTATGATAAGTAGAGACCGTAACAGGCTGATCAGACAGTATTGTGTGATTTAATGTGAGTGTAGAAAGGGTGACTCTTAATTTGCTTTAAATTATTAAGTGTTTCTCTGCATTTTGACTGGATCAATAACTCAAATTCTGACAGCAGAAGAAGAAAAGTGACAAATATGGCCAATTTTGACTTAAATTTATTAAACTTACTAACACTTTATAATAACCATTAATAAATGGTAAATTTATAGTTTATTAGATTTACTTAAGTAATTTCACTGTTAAGAAACAAAGAAATGGGTCTTAAATCAATCGTAAATGTTAAAAACATAATTTTTCAACTCTCTAACAGCCGTCCAAATAATGTTTATAAATGAACTACACACTATTTATTAACCATTTATAAAGTATTATGAACAACAACTGCAATTTTCCAATAAACGACTGCTGATTAATAGCTCACAGAGCGTTTCATTGCTTGTTAACTGAAAAAACTATTAACTAACGTTTAATTAACTATGAACTTGCATTTTTTTATCATATATAATTGTTTATTTTAATGATATGACAGATATTATAAAGTGTTACTGTCAAGATATCAATGACTCTGACAAAAAAGAGCTAAGTTAGCATGCTAACCAGTTAGCCCTGCGCCAGCAGTGTAAACACTCCCCTGCACCGCTAGCTGCACAGCTAACTGAGCTAACTAGCTAAGGGCAGCTACAGTTAGCACTTATTCTGGACATACGCTGCCTCCAATTTATTTTGAGTATAACAAATGTCATATATTCATAAAAAATAACAACTTTAATCATGAAACTATCAGGTCAGCGTGTGGAGTTACAAATCTCTGGTTTCATCCGCCATTTTGGATCAACCCCCCCTCTCGGTGATGTCCCGCCTCTCGGCCTTCCTAGTCGCTCCCTATTGGCCCGTGAAAGACTTCAATTCCAAACCAAGAGCTCTGATTGGACGTCGGATTGGTTTTATATTCCGCAGGTGAGCGATGCGCAGTAGTGTTTTGGCAGCATTTCAACAGCTGACTTCAGCTGACTCAAGTTTTTTTTTGTTTTTGTTTTTGTTTTTTACTTCTGAGAAGAACTTTTATTGTTGTTGTTGTCTTTGTCAGGTAAGTTGCTCCACTGTAAACGTTGTAACTTAGCTAATGTTGTATTAAGCTTATTAGCAGTGTATTAACCTGAGAAAAGACGTGTTGTGATGAGTTTAACGCTGTCGACGTATAAACTAGCTCAACTAACATATACTCAATTACTTTGCAGTAACGTTACCCTGTCAAATCCCGTAATTAAGTCACTAAAGTGTATTATTTCTACTATAAATCGTGCCGTTTTACTCCCAGAGGTGTAGTGAGTGAAGTGTTTGTGTTATATTTTACTGTCTGTTCTCGCAGTAGCTCTGTTTTAGCTTTAGCTTTAAGTCGCTGCTCCGTCAGCGCAGTTCTCCACTGCGTCCGTGTCTTACAGAGGTTCCCGCTCACGTAAACTTGCCGATTTAATGAATTTCTGTGATAACTCACTTTTAAATCTAATTTAACTTTGAGGAATTGTTCGTGCTATTTAAGTTAACATTCATGTGCACAGTTCGGCTGAGTGACTGAACCAAATGAACCACCTTTAGTCTCAGTAGGTGTGAAGGAAGAGTATGAAATCAGACCTTTGAAGTGAAAATGTAATGTTGTGGTGAGATTTAGAAATGACACTAGTCTGTTTGTAAATGATATTATGAAACTGTCCATGCTGGAGAGGCCAGGGTTTGTTTATTTATCAGACAATCATAATTTTGATCATTTGTACATGAATAACATTGTTATGATATCATTCAGCCCTTTATATTCTTGTTATCTTCTTGTCTTCTTGTAGAAATGGCTCACAGAGCGGTTGAGTCCTCCTCACCTGCCACCGCCGCCTCACCTCCGTCCTCCTCCTCCAGCCGGCGTCCCTCCACAGCACCACCTCCTCCTCAGCATCCTCGGGGGAGGAAGAGACGGTCCACGGTCCTGTCGAGTGCGTATCCAGTCATCTTCTCTTCAGTCTTCGCTCACATTTAGACTGTTTCCCTGTTCGAGGTTAATGTGAGGCAGAAGTGCAGCCTGTCGTTCTGCAGAGATGTTTGTGTAACAACTGTTTTACTTGTGGCTGCAGGTTTCTCAGAGGATGAAGAGGAGCAGCTGATGGAGGAAGCTGCTGCTGCTGCTTCAGGTGAGTCAGAGTTTCATACGGCTGCAGTCAGTACAGCAGGAGGTCATAGACTTTTATTATCTGTTTTATTACATATATTTATTACACTTTCATATGTACTTATTCTTTTATTGGTCACAGCACCTCGTCCTCCACCTCCACCCGCTCCAGCTCCTCCAGCTCCTCCAGCTCAGGTTGGTGTTGTCGTTTTGAACATTTATCCGCAGGTTGTTGTTTAAAGCAGCAGCTCAGTGACCTGTGTGTTGTTGGTGTGTTACAGCACCTCCTGCCTGAAGCCTGGAGGAGCAGCCTGCCTCCAGAGCAGCACGAGTGGATCAGCCGGGCCCTCTTTGTTCGGGACTGGACGGGGAGGACAGTCTTGTCAGAGCCCCTCCAGCTGTGGTACCACCCGCCCGGTCCCAGGCTGATCTACCACCAGTGTCCACGCTCTCCTGACGACTTCTTCCAGCGCCCCTTTTTCCTCTGGGCTCCGTACCGCATGTGGCAGTACAAGCTCAAGTGTCCGAACTGCCAGAACAAACTGACGGGCTGTGGACTCTACAAGACCGTCCGCAAAGTCCTGGACATGGATGGTTGGTACTACATGGCCACAGAGTACCTAGAGTGCAGGTACTGATTAGTTCAATGCTAATAGATGAAGTTACACAGTGCACATATAAAATACTGCAGGATCGATGTGCACACGTCATCTAAAAGCATTTCCTTCCACAGGATCTGTAAGAAGAAGGTGGCCGGCTGGTCGGAGGGCGTCAGGCAGCAGCTGGACTTCGATCACCAGCAGCTCTTCTCAGCAGTGATGGCATACAGGTAAACATGATGAACTACACAGGCCTCAGTACAGTCGAGCTAAAATTAAAAGTTGATTAATCATTATTTCAGCAGAAAGAGCATTAGTTTTTAACTATTCTGTTAATTGTTCAATCATTTGTCAATTTTCAAGCAAAAATGTCAAAAGCTTCTTGTTTCAGCTTCTTAAATGTGAAGATTTGCTGCTTTTCTTTGTCGTTTCTGACAGTAAATGAAGTCTTTGGCTTTTGGACTGTTGGTCGGACAAACGAAACAGTCTGACGATGTCATGTTGGGCTCTGTAAAATCGTGATGAGACTTTTGCAATTGTTTGACATTTTATAGATTAAATGATTAATCTATTATTTATGAAAATAATCAGAAGAATAATCAGTAATGAACACAGCTGTTGCAGCCCAGCTGTTCTCAGTGTGACACAGTTAAGGTTATAATAAACATACATATTAGTTTGTATAACTGAACCTGTTTCTGTGTTTCAGGCTCTCGTGTGACAGGAAAGTGTTGGCTCAGCTGAAAGGACGCACGCTGGGCAACAGTGTGAGCCGCCTTCGCTCCTTCCTGTTGGAGCAGCACACAGCAGAGTGGATGAGGAGGGGGACCCACTTCTTGCAGACCTGCAGGAGGTTGGAGCTCTCCGGTGTTCAGGTGCCTCCTCCTCCCCCTCTGCCGAAGATGGAGCCTGTCCCCAGCTGCTGCTGGCTGCTGTCTCTGTACGTCAAGGAGTCCTGCAGCAGGGCGGAGGAGCTGACGGTGAGGGTGACCTCAACATTCGGCTCCATCCTGAAGATGGCGTCCACCACGAAGGTGAGAAGATCAGTGAACAACACTTATTATCTGACACTGCTGGTTACATCTTACATGTGGAAAAAGCTGCACCTCTGCTGATGTGTGTAACGCACCTGTCCTCTCCAGGTGGTCAGGAAGCTGGCGGGAGCGAACGCTGGGACAGCCCAGTGTATGACCAGCGTGGGCAACGGGCTGGGGCAGGTCCTGACGTCAGTCCTGACAGCGACTGAGGGCCGCGGCCTGAAGGACATGGCGAGGGGCCTGCAGGAGCGTTACCAACAGGCGGGACGGGATCCTCCTCTTGTCCTCTATGTGGCCAGAGACTGCTGCAGCGGGAGCGGAGGGACCCCCAAGGCAGCCGATCTGTTCCTGGCGTGGCCGCAGCTGTCGATCAGGCTGGACACTCTGACGTTTGTGCGCAGGCTGGCCGAAGGCGTGACCTCACGGCTTCACCCGCTGTACTCAGTCTTCATGCAGCGTCTCTTTGGCTGCATCTTCAAGTGGGACCCGGAGGACCTTTCCCGTCTGAGGAGAGCCAAGCAGTTGGACACACTGAGCCCAAAGGAGATGGCCCGGCACTGTCGCCGTTACTCACGCGGTACTCAGGAGACCGAGCAACTCCTTCAAAGCACTTTGAAAGGCTTCGTGGGAGCCACGGGCAGCGCGAGCACCCCGCTGCTGGACCAGGGCCGGATGGAGGCCATCTGGAGCAGGGAGAGGAGACATGTGCCCTGCGTCCAGGTACGGCTGCGTCCCTTCTGAATGCATTTAATCCTCCACCTCAGTTAAAAAACATTATTATTACTTTATTAACCATTATCGCTGTACTTTCTGCTTGTGACACCATCCAGGATCCTCCTGGTGCTCAGTTTTACACCAGGATTGGTCAGGTGACCAAAGGAGATGTGGTTCTGCCAGTGTATCGCTGTTCTCGCGGCCTGACGTCCCTTAGCTTGTTCCACCAGCACCTCAACAAGTTCATCCCAGGTGAGCCTCAGCACCAGAGGGTCAGAACTCCAGCAAGTTTTAATATGATTCTACTTTGAAAAATAATAAGGAATGTGATCTGAATGGGTGTTTGTCTGTTTTTCTTCTTCTTGTGTTTTGAATCCTGACGTTTCTCTCATGTTGCAGGTACAGCAGCCAGTGGCCGCCTGTTCCAGGTCTACCTGCTGGAGGGCCTCGTGAGGTGGAACGAGGACCGGGCCCGGGCGGCAGCAGGCGAGGTCGACAACACCACCAGGTGCTACGGCAGCGAGGAGCAGCGAGCCTTCAGCCGGCTGACTCAGCGGTTCTACGGGCAGACGCTGGTCGAAAGCTTCATAGAGCAGCTGCAGCACACAGGTAACACACACAACCAGGAGGGACAAATACTGGAGTCGACAGCAGCTGCTGAGATGATATAAAATACTTTTATCTAACATTGTTTACATTACTTCTTCCTCAGGGGAGCTGATCGGGATATGGTATTTCTATGAGCGAAATGGGCAGCTGCTTCAGGACCTCCCGGATGAGCCGGACATCAACGAGGAGCTGAGTGAGGAGGAGGAGGAGGAGGAGGAGCTGCTGGACGACATGCAGGAAGACATGGAGCCGACTCCTGCGTCACCTACGGTTTGTCCTGTTAATATTCAGAGATGCTGAATCCTCCCGTTGATCCTGAACTCATGAGCTGATGCTTGAGCTCTTATATCTGTGTGTTACATGCAGGTGGAGGAGACGAGCTCCATCGACGATGACATGCCTCCACTAGAGGGAGAGGAGGAGGAGGAGGAGGAGCACACTGCCACTGCCGGCCCATCATGTGCTTTTCCGGCCTCCACCTCCACCGTGTCTGCTGCCTCCACCTCCGCCGTGTCTGCTGCCTCCACCGTGTCTGCTGCCTCCACCTCCGCCGTGTCTGCTGCCTCCACCGTGTCTGCCGCCTCCACCTCCGCCGTGTCTGCTGCCTCCACCTCCGCCGTGTCTGCTGCCTCCACCTCCACCGTGTCTGCTGCCTCCACCTCCGCCGTGTCTGCTGCCTCCACCGTGTCTGCTGCCTCCACCTCCGCCGTGTCTGCCGCCTCCACCTCCGCCGTGTCTGCTGCCTCCACCTCCGCCGTGTCTGCTGCCTCCACCGTGTCTGCTGCCTCCACCTCCGCCGTGTCTGCTGCCTCCACCTCCACCGTGTCTGCTGCCTCCACCATGTCTGCCGCCTCCACCTCCACCGTGTCTGCTGCCTCCACCGTGTCTGCCGCCTCCACCGTGTCTGCTGCCTCCACCGTGTCTGCCGCCTCCACCGTGTCTGCCGCCTCCACCTCTGCAGCCCCTCAGACTCCGAGGTCCACTGCCTGGCATCGTAAGCGGATGGCGGAGATGCAGGCGGAGGCGGCTGAAAGAGGAGAGACTGTCAGACTCAGAGCTCCCTCCATCATCCGCTGTGGTCAGTGTAGCCTGAGGAAGACTAAAGAGACGGGCCACCGATGGCTGAGGAAGGACAACGGACAGAGAGTCAGCTACTGTCCTACATCAGCCAACGGACTGAGTCCAGAGGAGTGGCTCGCCTCCCTCCACTGAATGAGAAATGCCCCAAATTCTGCCTTAAAAGCTGGACTCGGTACTGAGAGTACACGAGTGTTTGCATCCTTACGATACCTCATAATGTCTTTATACTAAACACGACGCTGCTTCCTCCCAGCAGCATTTATACGCCTGCATGCACCTTAATATTTAACTTAATTTAAAAGCACAAAAACGCACTGAAAACTTTATTCAGACTTAATTGAAATCTTGAAGAAGCATTGAGGTCGTCCTCCATTTTCAATTATGTCGAGTTAATTAATAGGAAAACAAATAACAGTTAATGTAAATAGTTTGTGTGTATTTTTTATTACTTTTGATTGTTGTTGTTGTTGTTTATTCAGCTGTCACAAGAGTTTCACTCAGTCGAGTTCGTATCTCTACAAAGACCTGAGCCTTCACATCAGTCTCGATAGCCTCGTGTCCGCGTAGTGTTTTTATCTGAGCGGCAGCGTCTTTTTTCCGAGCGCTTGAGTTGAAAATCTCAACTTTTCAGAAACGTCTGGTGACGTCACCAGTCGCTCTTTTTCCTTTTCCTGACCGAGGTGATGATAGTCACCGTATTTTAGTGTCTATGGATCATGTCATCACCCACATCCTCATATCAAATATAAAACAAACGGATAGTGAACCACAAAGGATCAGTGCCGATCATAGCGCATCGTGTACGGTATAATTTAATCATGTTTTTGGGTTTTTGTCATCAAGTTCCCGGCATTATTCCCTGAGAAATAAACAATCATGTGGATAAACATCTTCTCAACAGGTGAAAACATAACATAAGCTTCATCTCACTGCTGTGATGTCGTTCTATATGTTCCTAACATACAGTTGTGTTGTAGCAACCGAAGTCCAGTTTTAATTATCTGTGTTTCAGGCTTTAGATCCGTCCATCCCTGAACACTCAGGTGATTCTCCGTCAGCCGCACCTGTCTGCTGCCATCAGTGTGTTTCACTGTAGTACAGAAGCCCTGAACGCTCATGGGTTGAACATATTTGAAGATGTTTGTGTGACTGTTGAGGGCCTCCGTACCTCCGGCTGTTTATTCTGTACGTCTGCACTTTATATTTTCTCTAAGTACTGTAACATTTCACACAGTGTATTTCTCCAGATGTTCACATCTACATCTGTACATTACTCTGCACTTCTTGTTTCATGCTGAACATCATGTCGTTGTTTCAGTCCTCTGTCATTTCTTTACACTCACCCTGAGGTCAAATACTGAACACTGTCGTGTCTTTAAATGTTTGATTTATCGACCCAGCGTGTGAACACAGACGAGAGTTTGAATAAGAGTTTATAATAATAATAATTCAAAAAATGTGTGTGTGTGTGTGTGTTTACATTTATAAATAAAGCAACAAGTACAGTTTATTTGTGTGTCTGTGCCTTTGTCAGCAGCAGATGTTTGTGAACACGCTTTCTAATCTAACCATCCAACACCACAACATCACCAGACTCCCTTTAAAAAACGCTCAATTTAGTGAGTTGTTGAGTGAAGAGAAACTTTATAAACTTTGTGAAACGCTGTCTCAGTTTCTGACAGTTTATTTGGGCCTTCGTGTAAATTCAGCAGTTGTTCTACATGAACTTCTTTCTTTGTTGCAGATATAACAAGGATGTGAGATCTGGTCCCACGTGTTCATCAGACGCAGGTTGAGACACAGTTTGCATGTGAACAGCATCAGTTTCTGGGGGAGTGGAGCTGTGACAGAGCAGCAGGAGGTGGAGAGGGAGGGATGTTTCTCCAGATGTGTTGAATGTTTGTGATACTCGAGTAAAAATCTAAAAGTATCTGATGATAAATGTACTCAAGTATCAAAAGTATCTGTAAAGTAACTGATCCATATATTTACATGTATGTATGTTCTGTATACTGTGAGTCAGCTGATCATTACAATCACTGTTTTTATCTGATTGATGAGAAAATCAATTCATTTTAAAAAGATGCAGCGTGTAATCTGTAAAGTAACGAGTAATCAGATCAATGTAGTGGAGTAAAAAGTACTATTTACTAATATTTACCTCCAAAATGTAGTGGAGTGGAAGTAGAAAGTAGCAGAAAATGGAAATACTCAAGTAAAGTACAAGTACCTGAAACTGTACTTCAGTCATAACATGACTGTAGTCTGCACTGACATTGAGTTTGGGCTTTTATTCTGAAGGACATCAACGGGAAGTTTTGATCACATGATCAGCGCTCATCCAATCAGCTGACTGCGCTGGCTGGATTTCAAAATAAGAGCGCAGTTATTCGTTATTGAAACGTTCACAGCCTGGATAGTTGTACTTTTTTACTCCACTACATTTGTCTGACAGCTTAGTTACTCGTTACAGATTACATTCAATCATTTAAATTATTATTTATTTATCATATTGAGATTCCACACGATTAAACTCTAAATACAACCACTGTAGATCTCCACTAGGGGGCGCGACAGGATCATTAATGAAATAACAGGACAGAGTGAGGAGACATCAGAAAGTCTTATGATGTATAATAATGTATAAATAAGACACAGATCATATTATAATAAGATACATTATTTTGCTCTGAGAACAGCTTGTTTATTCACTTATGGACAAAACGTTTGTATTATTACCTCATTAATATTGTAAATATTAAAATTGTTTAATAAGCTAACAGGCTCAAATGGTCCCGAAGCTTCTTCACTTTGTCTGAGACAAGTGAGACAAGTTAAATAACTGAGACAAGTGAGACAAGTGAAATAAGTGAGACAACTGAGACAAGTTAAATA